>NC_086319.1:394070344-394205995 GCF_036172605.1 Pelobates fuscus | reverse complement strand
TTCTATATTTTATCTGTCTCACCATTATCTCGTAACACTCCAGTTTAAAGAGGACCTTAGTATGTATTGTTATATATATATATTTTCATATTAAGCCTCTAAATTCATTAATTACAGTCAGGTGGGCCAAATTCCAAATATTTTTTGTTTTTATTAGTTTAGCACGCCTGCACTGCCAGCTATGTTTTTTTTTTGTTGTTTTTTTTTTTTTTTTATGCTGGATTAATAATTTTAAAAAATCATAGTTTAAGTGAATTGTGGCCAACGTGAGGCTTATATTTGATCACACTGGAGAGATGTGATAGTGTAACTTTCTGTTTACAACAGTAAAAACATTAAAAGCATTTTTTTTTATTTGGTTCCCAACAAATATAGCCTCAAGTTGATTTTTGATTGATCTATAGATTGCATGCTGCCAAACTGTGTCATGGTAGCATTCAGTCTATTTTTTTTTTCTTCTCCCTCTCCATCTTTGATGCTTTTTTTTTTTTTTTTTTTTGCTTTTTGTCATTAAGAATATAGGGAAATTAGATTGCCTTGAGTGAAGATGGCATAAAGAATAAAGTGACAATGTATGCTATTTGTTCTATTTGGCTATACGCAGGGGATTAAATAGTTGTGGGTATGAGAATTTGCACCTATGTTCAATTGCGAATACATTTTTCACCCTTACATCTTTCCCACTCACATTCATGTATTATAATTTTCGGTTAAAACTATGTACATTTTGTGATTATTGCATGTATTCACCAGTAAATTATAAAATAACTAATATGGTTTTGTGTTCAACTCTCCATCAGGTGTGGAGTAAATGTCTAAATTAATCAAAATTTCAGGAGACATTTGTGGGTCTTTTACCTACATCTAAAATGTAAACATAGCCTTAAGACACCACAACCAAATAGATTTTATTAGACAAAACTAGTTAAGCCTTTGACACAAGACAATACGCTGATTACTGTTGTACATTTTTCATTGTCTGTGTTTGATTCAAAGAACATTTTAATTGGAAGGCCCAGAGAGGTGAAGGTAACTGACATGTCCTGTCACAGTTTACTATACAGATGAAGAAGTGCTGGGATTACCAAGACAAACTATTATCATGAAAATGATTACTATTCAGATGAAGAGGTGCTGGGATTACACGTCAAACTATTATCCTGAAAATGGATACTATACAGATGAAGAAGTGCTGAGATTACCAAGTCAAACTATTAACACAGCCCAGAATGAGGATAAAGTAACAGCAAGAAGCAGGAATTTGTGTCATTTCAAGGTGGTCACAGAATGAGTTTCCCCTACACTCATGAACTTGCATGTGCCATTAAACAAACAAACCTCAAGCTTTGTAATGGATTGGCTAAGACAATGTTCAAGGAGAATTCATTCTAAAATCACAGCTATCAAGCACACAGATCAGTCACAGTCTTCAGATTCCAGTCCCAGGCTAAACTAAACATCATATTGTGTCATAAACTAGTGATAATTACTGTATGGGGTTGATTGTGTCTGGATTTTACTTTACTTCACATGAACACATTACCATATAATATTAATGAACAACTACCAGGGTTCTTACCAACCCACTAGGGCAGTAGTTAATTTAAAAACGGAACAACTGAAAACAATAGAAATTGGGGGAATGTGCGGTGATGCAACCCCTGTTTGACTATATTCTTTCTCTCACTTTTAAATGTGCTCAACATAAGAGAAAAAAAAGTGAGGGAATGTGGTGACATTCTGTCATCA
This sequence comes from Pelobates fuscus, assembly GCF_036172605.1. Taxonomy (NCBI): domain Eukaryota; kingdom Metazoa; phylum Chordata; class Amphibia; order Anura; family Pelobatidae; genus Pelobates; species Pelobates fuscus. Next base: position 394,204,246 of record NC_086319.1, on the reverse strand, counting down.
AACTAATATGGTGACCAGGGGTCATGTGACCAAGCTCATGTATGCCTTTCTCACAGTGGGATAAGCTTTACCTTTGATATGGTAATTCAATACCTTTACAGGTCAGGAAAGAGATAACCACTCCCCCCTATCCCCATTCCTTTCTGTTCCTTCTTGGCTGCGCTACTAAGCAGACCCTTAAGCAGACATGGGCTAATTTTTATCATGGTGAACTGTGAGTGGGATCTGGTGATTTTATAAGATTTAGTTGTTATTGTTAGTTAGGTTGTTGTTGCTGTTGTTGTTGTTGTTGTTGTTGGTATAGTTAGTTAGATTGTGTGTCATTATTTGCATGTTGTTGTTGTTTTGTCTCTGAATAAATATTTGTTAAAGTAGACGGACCAGAGTTTATATGTGTATGCGTACATAATAATTTATAGAGTTTGGTAATACACCACATGCACTACCTGGTATCTACAGCGACAGTGGCTCGTTGGGTATGTAGGCTTCTTTCTCTAACTGGGATTGATCACTCCTCGAGGGCCCATTCAGTTGGCTCCTGTAGACATAGCTGTCAGTGCCATGACTATCGTGGCCGGTTAGCTCAGTTGGTTAGAGCGTGGTGCTAATAACGCCAAGGTCGCGGGTTCGATCCCCGTACGGGCCAGCAAAGTTTTGGTTATCATCTCCAAGGCAAAACTTTCAAATAGCCAGAGAATCATGGGAAACCTTGCTTTTAACTCCGGTAAGGTAATGAAGGTTTTAAACTCTTCAGCAACTTGTAATGGGAGGGAAAGGGGCACTTTCCTGCAGTGCCAGGAAACTTGGTTTCTTAGCGCTATAGGGTCTTTAGGTTCCCCCCACCCTCAGGGTCCCACTCCCGCTGGGTTCAAGGGGGCTGAAGTGATTAAACACTCGCATTTCTCCAGTGCCGGGCTCCCTCGGTGCTGGGAAACTCTCCTCCTCCTCCTCGACGTCAGCGCTGAATGAGCATGCGCGGCAAGAGCCGCCCGTGCATTCCAAGCGCCCATAGGAATGCATTTTCTTAATCCAGCGTCCAGCGTCTTGATTTTCACAGTGAGAAGCGCAGAAGCGCCTCTAGCGGCTGTCAGTGAGACAGCTACTAGAGGCTGGACTAACCCTAGTGTAAACATATCAGTTAACAGCTGCAGGGTTAAAATCTGTGGGACCTGGCACCCAGACCACTTCATTGAGCTGAAGTGGTCTGGGTGACTATAGTGGTCGTTTAAGGACAGAGACAATTGTACAAGTTCTGATCAAAGCAAAACCTGGAATTTGACTATGTGTTCTGTTCAACCATAATTCACCTTTTTCATATGAAGTGCACCCACACTTATTATAGATATTTTTTTTCAGGAGAAGCAGGGCTTTCATTTCACATCAAATATTTATATCTGGAACTATTTAATATGAATAAAATCTAAAACAAAGTTTAAGAAATGTTATATTTTTTTAGTTCTGCATGGCATTTTAACTGTGAATATCATAATACTGTTCGCTTTTATTGCAGTAAAATACACATATTTGTATTCAGCAATGTCTCATGAGTACTCCCATGTACAGGAACTAAAAGGAGAGCTGGGAGAAGAAAATAATGTCTGGTCTCTGAGCAGGATGGGCATCAACCCTATATGTAAGCGACAAAAAAAGGAAACAAGCTTTGCCCAGACCAAAGTGTACTGAAAACTGCTTTAAAAATTAACTTTTAAGAACTTAAATCATTGATCATTTAAAATCAGTCATAATGAGGAAGTGAGTGGGAATTGTACAGACTCCCTTAAACAGAGGTACCTTAATAGGTGCAAAATAAAGCACAATGTTGTCTAAAGCAACTATGTTGCAACGTGCTTTATAAAAAGAGAGAATTGTTGCTCTTGCTGGCAGAGACAAAGTGTGTCTCGTGCAGCTTCACTGTAGTGAAATGATTAAGCACACATAGATACATCTTTCTGCTGCTGATAGAGACCTGTGAATATGTGTCTCGTGCAGCAAAAAGGGGAGTTGGTCAAAAAATGATGCAGACTCCCTTAGAAGGGAGCTTTGTGAGTGCAAGGATACAATACTGTGCTGTCTAAAGCCACAGTGTTGTTATGTAACAGGCGTTGCTAATGCTAGCAGAGAATGAAAAATATGTGTCTCATGCAGCTACACGTTAGTGAAGAACATTTAGCACACACTAATACATCTTCCTGTTACTGCCAGAGACCTCTGAATGTATGTCTCATGCAGCCCACTTGTCACTGCAAATACTGTGCTGTCTAAAGCCACAGTATTGTTGCTAGTACCTGTTACTGGCAGAGACAATGCACAAGTTGTCAGCTTGTTCAGCATAAGGTTCTATATAGATAGTTGCCGTCTGGGAGGAGTTGGACTGATCGGTCTGAGCGGGAAAAACCCTAATCTGAGCCTTCAAGGGCACCTGCGTAGAATAATACACTTAAACTATCTATACTAAGTGCATGCCTATAGTGCATAGAATTCTATAGTAAGATCGTTGGTAATATGCTATTACTATAGTGCGCATAGCACTGAATCTAGCCTGGTAAGGTGAAGTGAAATCCTTCCTGTCAGCCCTCTATGGATCGTGAGTCAAATGATGCTCACATATGGCAGTCCGAGAGTGCGAGTGTACCCCGAAGCGCGTTTCGCCGGCTTGGGCGGCTCTTCAGGGTTTTTTTAGCCAATGGTTTTACAGTGTTTCCTCTCACTGTCACGCATTTGTCCTTGCACAATCTGAAGTCCGTTGTAACTTTTCCAGAGGCGGTTCGCACAAAGTTGGCCAAAGAAGTACGTTTATGGAGGTTGGCGGGCACCTTCTTATAAATTCCACTTAAGGGTTTATGTATTTCCCACTTAGGTGTAGTCCCAAAAAGGAAAATTCAGACCTTCTTTGAGCCGTGTCCTTTGGTAGTGGTGCTGACCTTGTGGGGCTAGCAAATACGTAATCCACAGGTGGTCTTCTTCACGGATAATCTAGCAGTTGTACACTCGGAACTGTCTTTCAGCAGCTTCAAGGCCGGTGGTGAGTTTTCTGTGGGGCTTTGTTCTCTTGTGTATGGAGTTAAATGTCTCTTTCCGGGTGCAGCATGTCCCTGGTTACCTTAATGCAATTGCAGACTCTCTCTCTCGTTTTCCGTGGGAGCGGTTCAGGCAGGCAGCACCGGAGGGCCTGCCCTGTCTGGAAGTGATGTGGAAGCTTAGGACGTCATGCTTGCAGGATGGGTGAGGTCTTCGCTATCTCCTGCTACATGGAAGGCGTATGAGAGGGTCTGGCAGGATTGGTACCGACTGGTGGCGCAGGTAGGGTCAATTAAGGGGTATTGCTATTTACTGACTAATCTGGCTCGGGAGGGATGTATTAACAAGTGCATGTCAGCACTAGCCTTAAACCATATGTTTTAGTTTTAATATGTTTTGGATCATTGTCCGCGTTAACGCACCTATTTTATTACTGGTTTTGCAGGATAATTATTTTAATAAATTGTCTGCAGCTTTATCTTATACCCATAATCGGTGTTGTGTTTTATTTACTATACCAAGCTTTGTATTTGCTAGAGCAAGCTTAAACATTGCAGGTACAACCTGGAAATGTAGTGTTGAGGAAAGTGTGGACAAAGGACGACACTGGCGTTCACATAGTTAACAGCTGCAGGACGCAACAGTTGCTCAAAGAATTCATGTAACAGCATATCAGCTCGGGGCGTACCTAATTTACATACCCACAATGCTTTGCAAAACAAAATGGCCATTTTTATTTACGTATTCAAATAATGATAAGTCTTTTTTTTTGTCATTCTTTCTTTTATTGGGGCACTGGGGTGTAGTGTACAAAAAAATAAAGGGAGGGTGCAATAGTAGATAGGCGTATATTACATTTACATTTGTGTAGTATTACGAAAGCACTCTTGAAATTAATAGCCTCTTTGAACTTTTTTGGAAAACAAGCAATACAGTCTACAAACAGGAAATGTCGTTTTGAGGGATGTGTGGACAAAGTACGACCCCAGCAATCACATGGTTAACAGCTGCAGGGCTCAACAGTTAGACAAAGCATGCAGTCAACAGCATGTCAGCTGGGTACGTGCCTAATTTACATACCCACAATGCATTGCAAGGCATGATGGCCATGTTCAATTAGCTACTAAATTAATAACAGTTTTTCAGAGGCAATACGGTATGTTTTTTATTTAACCCCTTAAGGACACAACTTCTGGAATAAAAGGGAATCATGACGGAATATATCCGTCATGTGTCCTTAAGGCGGTAATAATTATACTGGATTCTCCATGTTGCAGTTTATTGTAGTATTGCTCTCCATATGTTTAGAAGCACATGTCTGAAACTGATGTGCTACCGTGACTTTTTGGTTGCATACTCTGGTTTCTCTTCAGACCGAATAAATCTTTCGCCTTTTACTAAAGATTTCCGTGGAGAGGAACAACCATGAGTTTCACTCAATTTTTTGAGGCCTGATCTGTGTCAGGTTAAATAATTGTTTAATAAAAGAGACCATTATAGTAATTAGAACAAATCTTTTGCTGTTCTGAATATATCATTGCCTTCTACGGCCGAAAGGTCTCTAAAGTGTAAAGGCGATATGTGTATGGACAAGATAATGGTCATTATTTGTCACATCTTAAGTACATCTTTCTAAAATGAGATTCTTGTCCCTTATGTCTGCTCACTCGCCTTCCCTTCTTTTTATCCTTTCTTTGTCTTGGTCTTCCAATATCTTTTCTTCTATTTTTAGCTTTCTTCATGAGCTCTGGAATAGACTAGCTTCTAATATAGGGGGCCCCCACCCACCCCCTTATCCGAATAGCCCGAATTTTGTCCAAATTCACATTCGGACCGAAACGAATTGCACATGTCTAACAAATAGTGATAATAATAGCAGAATAAATAAAGATAGTAACTGTAGTATAAAATGATATGGTCTGGTTCTTCCTGGAAGGGACACTACATGTGTAATAGAAACATGAAAGGATAAGTAAACTATCCAAAAAGAATCCAATACAAATACGTGGATACAATGTTGCTAATCCACCTCTAGATGTCACTCAATAGCCGTATAAAGTCCTGTAGGAAATTGCAACATAGTAGCTGAAATTCTACAAGATATTATAGTTTCCTATTTTCATGTAGAGTGATTCCCCAGGCTATAGTATGAATCTAGGAGTCAAAATATATATAAATCTTGGGCAACAGGGAAGGTGCCGATTGGTCCCTATTATAGTCTAACAATTAGCCAAATAGCTAGTCCCTACGTATTTGTCAGCCGGCACATGTCCCCTCCATGCTCTGAGCCCAATAATCAAGTAGTGCAAGATTAGTTTCAATAAATAACCCTATGCCCAACCATATAAAGAGGGATTGAGAAACCCTATTGGACAAAGCCAGAGTAAGGTATAGGCATCCCCAACTCCGAAGGCTGGTGTCAAAAGTTAAAGTACAGTCTAAGAGCCTCCTGGTTCGGGAGATACACCAGAAAGCCCCCTTCCAGTTTGTCCAGTTCTTGTAACAATGATTATGCAAATTGTGTTAGTTGTTAAATGTCAGTTCTTGCAAATGGCCCAACAGTACATAAAGTAATATGTCCTATTGTGTTTTACACCCCACCTCCTATAGACTGTAAGCTCGTTTGAGTAGGGTCCTCTTCAACCTATGGTTCTTGTACGTTTTCTTGTAATTGTCCTATTTATAGGTAAATCCCCCCTCTTATAATATTGTAAAGCTCTACGGAATCTGTTGGCGCTATATAAATGGCAATAATAATAATAATAATAATAATTAGTTTCTTAGTTATAAACAGTAAATGTAGTTTTGAGGGTTTAGACAAAGTGCAACCCCAGCACTCACATGGTTAACAGCTGAAGGGCTCAACAGTTAGACAAAGCATGCAATTGCTTTGCGAGCTGGGGGCGTGCCTAATTTACATACCCATATTGCATTGCAAAAAATAATGCCCATTTTTATGTACTTGTTAAAATAATGATAAGCTTTTAATACATACTATGATGTGTGTTCATTTAATAATTAATCATACCGTATTCTCCAAGCTACCTTCTCTCTAAATGCGTAAGGATTCTCTCTATATGCTTAAGAGGACATTTGTGAACCCGCTCTGCTACTCAGGTTGTCATTTGGTATACTCTGGTTTCTCTTCAGACCGAATAAATCTTTCGCCTTTTACTAAAGATTTCCGTGGAGAGGAACAACCATGAGTTTCACTCAATTTTTTGAGGCCTGAGTAACGTCAGGCTACATTAAGTGGTAAAATGTCAGATTTAAGTAACAAGTGAAACAAAGCATCTCATTGAAATGGTTACATTATCAATTAAATCTTAGTGCAAAATAAATCAAATATAAATATGCGACTAAATATTTGTTTAATAGTATCATTCTTTCATCCGTGTGATCATACCTATAATTTCACTTTCCTAAGACACTGTCAATAATTGCCAGAGACAAAGTAAAGTCATTAAAAAAGAATTTCATATATTTTCAGTATTTGCTCTGGAGATACTTCTGTGTCCAAAATTTGCCTGTGAACCCACACAAGTAAAACATTAAAATATGCATAATAAGGGGGCGGAGTCTGGTTGCCGAGCGGACCAGACGTGTGTCGTGCTGGCTCCTGCATTTGGCACCGATTAATCAACGAAACTGTCTAATTCAAGGCAAAATACCAGGTCAGCTGGGCATGATCTAAGCAGAGGGAGTCCCGGTGGCCTTCTGGATACCACACAAGCGACTATTACACAGATAACTGGATTCAGAGATTTGAGGCCTACTCGTGACAGAGAGGGGGAGAGGCGGCCGCTCTCCTCGTTCTTCAGCTACCCGTGGGACCCCACAATACTGCTTTTGATCCTCCCTTCCCCCCTCCCCCCCAGGACTGGTGGGGGTTATCCCGGTCCCCACTGGAGAACCCTCTGATTCACTCTAGTGGACTTTAACAAGCACCAGCAACGCCGGTGACTGCAGCCTGCCAGGCAAGATGACTGCCTTCCAAGTGGATACCCCCACACAAGCTCCCCGCCAGGTGCCTATGGATGCAGAGCCATGGCTGATAGCATTTGACAGAATCTGTGCCCAATTCTGGGCCAAGATGGCAAGGAGACAAGCATATACCTTACCCAGGGATCCACACGTTCAGGCTCAGCTCAGGCCTACGGGCTGCAGAGATCAAAGGAAGCACCTGAAGCGCACCTCACGCAGAGTCCAGACAGGGAAGAAGTTGCCTCCGGGCAGACCACCAAAGCGGCAACGCCGACAGCCCAACAAGCCACTCCATGGTAGCATCAGAAGACGGCACTCTGGTTGGCACAGTAGCTCCATGCGCAGATCGCGCCATTTGAGGGTTCCCGCTCAGAGGGGTCGGCCACATGCACCGCAGAGACCCAGAAGCCACGTGCCTGGTGATGATCTGTACCGGAGCCCGAGCAGAACAACACGAGAGTGCAGCGGTACCTGTGACTGGGAGGGCACCCACACGGGGCTAAACAGACTCTGGCTGTTATGTATCTGCAGCCTCCCATCTCTTGGCATCGGCTAGGCAGCCCCCAAAGACACACACAACACGCATACAATGCTTGCGGTACCCACATATTGAAATGGCAAGCAACCCAGTGGTTATTTTTTTTTATTTTATTTTATTATCTCCTGCTATACAGGTAGACCCTCTTCTTATATTTAAAGCTTACTAGTAATGTTAATTTAGGCAGTGCCGCCGGGCAAACGACCTTGGGTACACTCCCATGCTGTCCTCCGCAGACTACCCTCTCCCTGTTCAGCATGTTACACAGGGAACTACCTAATTTCTAGCCTGTCTCGTTAATATTCTGTTATACCACACACAGTCAGACACCAAGCCTAACATAAGCCTACTAGCCTCCTTTCTGACTAACACTAAAGTGTGATGTCCTACAAAATATATAAAATGTGCATACCCACAGCCACACTGTTTTAAATTCTGTGTAAATCTTATGTGTGCTGTTGCTGTTGTGGCAAGACATGCTTGTACTGTTTTATGTGCACGACAAAAATAAAGAATTAAAAAAAATATGCATAATAATATAAAACCACACGTCAATTACCTTCAATAATGGCAATTATTTTTACTCACTAAATTTAAATTAACAATAAATCTTAATTAAAGCATCTACCAGCATGCTCTCCTCTCTTTGAATATTTGCATACGTAGAATAACTACATATCCCTGCATGCTCTTGTTTCTTGAAATCTGTGCACTAACATGATGAACTACACATCCCAGCATGCACTACTTCCGGGTACACTCAAAATACACCGAGCATTTATTCTCATTCTGGACAGACTCAACAGATAGACAAAGCATGTGCTTAACACCATGCTAGCTGGGGGCGTGCCTAATTTACATACCCACAATGCTTTGCAAAAAATAATGCCCATTTTCATCTATGTAGTAAAATAATGATAATCTTTTCATACATATTATGTTGTGTGCAAGTTTATGTGATAATTAATTATGCCGGATTCTCCGAGCTACGTCTTAACTAAGGATTTCTCTATATGCTTAAGAGGACATTTATGAACCCGGTCTGCGACTGAGATTTAAGTTTATCATACTCTGGTTTCTCTTCAGACCGAATAAATCTTTCGCCTTTTACTAAAGATTTCCGTGGAGAGGAACAACCATGAGTTTCACTCAATTTTTAGAGGCCTGACACGTATCAGGCTACATAACAAATGTATGATATCAGATTTAAATAACAAACTAAACAATGGAATCAGTTTCAATGGTAATGTTACCAACTAAATTCTAGGGCAAAAAATAAAATGTACATGCATGATAAAATATTACAGTATTGTTTTACAGTGTCATTTGTTCATCCATATAATCCTACCAGTAAGTTCAGTTTCCAGAGACAAAATAAAGTCATTAATTAGAAATGTCACATATTTCTCAGAATTTAATCTGGAGATTATTTTATGTCCAAGATGTTAAAATTGTAAAGTGTTACAGAGCAATAGTAGCAATAGTAAAAATCTCCCAGCATGCTTAACTGTCATGGAATCAGGGCACATACAAACTGACAGGCGTCAAATGTTTGGGTATCAGCAAGTACCATTACGTTCTGTAGACAGGGGACTGCAAATCAGGAATAACACAATACATGTTTAGAGACAAGGCAAAGTAATATTCTAAAAGTAAAAACCCTTGTTTTTTTTGCATTATATGAGTTTATGAGCATTTATTTCTTAAACCAAATATTAAAAAAAAGTAATTCTAAGTGAATCTTACATTAGACAAACAATAAATCAATCTTGTTGAAAAATAGTTAAATATATTTTTATTGTTGTACATGCAATTTCAGTCTCCTTAGAGACTGTCAAAAATTGCCATTGCTGACTATATTTCAAGTCATCATGGCGGGGTATTGGTAAAAGTTTTCAATTAGCAATAATCACGCCTCGGATAAACCTCATTGGCTACGATACTGCCACTGCGCAAAGCTAACTCATCTGATCAAAGTGCACAGTCAACATTCAGAAAACTCTCATTTGCGTTGTGGAGAGACATGTGTGCATGCTAGGTCTGTGCTATGCATTCTGGGAGGCAGTATGGTAATTACACTGCGAATAGGCTACCAATCCTCAGGCTGTTCCCAGGAGACTGAATTAGAGACAAATTGTAAATCGGATATTTCTCTTAGCTTCCTATCTGATGAGGTGACCAAGGACTGAGGTAAGCAAAATAAGTTTTATTTTAACCCTTTCTGCACTACGGGGAGGTGGGGAGGTGGGGAGGTGCAAGGGAGGGGAAGCTATAGTGCCAGGAAAAAACCTTTAAGTAAGATTCCTGGCTCTCATACCCAGAGGGCTTGGAGGCGTGGCTTGAAGCTATTAATCGTTTAATATTAGATTTCGGCAATTCGGACTGCAGGCACTATAACAACTTCAATAAGATGAAGTTCTGTAAGTTCAATAAGATGAAGTTGTTAAAGTGCCGGTAGTGTCCCTTTAAAGGACTGATTTCTCTTTAAATAAGTCCTTTTATAAAGTGAGAAAGCAGGGACACTCTTACTGCCTAAAGCTTTTGTACCTACCTGATCTAGCAGCTTCTTATCCCTATTATAAATGTTGCAGTACTGTTTATGGACTGTGTTACATTGTACAGCACCCACTTTGTGCTTGAACACAGGAAATTCAGAAATTCAGAGTGTTATAAAAGCCTATGGACATTACAGCAAATATGCTTCCCACTGTCTTACGCGGTGTATTTATTATCTAACATAGAAGGACAGAAAACAGGACTGGGAACAAGTTTTAAGTGATCAGTAAACAGTTTAAATAGAACATTTTAGAACAGATCGGTAGCAAACTTTAATTTCTGGCGAAATCGAGATTCTTGAAAGAATTTGGAAGTGAACGGGTTAATTCACCCCATGTGTGAGAGTTTGATCCAACGCACCGGGGGACACAGGGGATTGAAATTTACTCTGTAATACTCACTAAACCAGAGTTAAAATGAGTACTTAATATAGATAATAAGTACTCTCCCTCCCCCCGCTGGATGTTAGGAAGCAGACACAAACCTTTTCAGTATGTGTACATTTAGTAAGAAATCAGACAATGTTTTAAATGGAATGCAATACATACAGCTACCAACAGATGACGTAAATACTGATAGATTTCAGAACATACACTTTGCAGCCAACAGATGGCGCATGACTGACAAATGATTACACACGACAAAAAAAGCCAAGAAATAACGCACACACTAATTAAAACATAGATAACAAATGAGACAATTTCAAAAACACTTTAGAGCATACCAGCTCCTGACGAGATATCTTTGTTAAGATAGTTGTAATAATATTTATTATAGATGCTTGCTTACGTAATCTATTCATTGACAGAGTATGTAGTAACCACTCAGCTTGTGTTCTCTCCCTCCTACTCTCCAATTAAGGAAATAGGAACGGTCATCAACAGCAACCAGCAGCTACAATAAAGCAGCACTGGGAGCCCACTTCACGCTCAGGAGAAAACACTCAAGCTCTTCCTCGTGGGTACTGAGTTTGGACACTTTAGAGCACATTTCACCAGTTACAAACTATAGAAATGATCCCTGAAAGTATAGTCTTAATGAACCTTTACTACAAGCAAAGAACAGGCTGCCAAAGGTTTCTATTACACATGTGGTGACATTCCGTACATTTCACATTTACACAAACATAAACAATATTATCAAACAAAATTTTTAAAAAATAATTCCTGAAGTTTCATAGGATTGCAATGCTTTTAAATAAAATTGACAAGATTGTTGGTGTGAAATAACAATGGCTTATTTTGCATACAACACGCCCACTAGCCAATGAGTCACAGCTTTCAGTTTGCAGGATTCTCCCAAAACTCCCACACTGCTCCCATACACACAGCCACATTCTATAACAGCGACTATCCTTCCCAATATCTTACTCAGTGTAATTATTATTATTCAGCATAAGACAAGGACAGTAAACAGGACTGTGGAAACAATTTTGTATTGATCAGTAAACAGTTTCAATGAAAATTTTTAGAACAGATCTGTACCAAAGTAAGTGTCAACTCGGGATGGAAGAGGTGCAGTATATAGGACACCGGGTGGGGTGCAAAAACTGGAACCGGCCAAGATAGAGGCAGTCGCTAGCTGGCCCAGTTCCCGCACCAAAACCCAAGTGCCTGCCTTCCTAGGGACTGCGGGGTCCTACAGGAAATTTGTCCCCAATTATAGCGCCATTGCTAAACCCCTCACCAACCTGACCCGCAAGAACCTGCCCCGACAGGTAGCTTGGACCCCAGAGTGAGAGCAGGCATTCCAAGCTCTCAAGGACACCCTGGTAAAAGCCCCTGTGCTGGCTGCCTCAATCACAGGAAAAGTTTTCTCGTCCACACAGATGCCTCTATGTTCGGACTGGGAGCAGTACTGAGCCAGGTCGGGGACGATGGCAGTTACCTCAGCAGGAAGCTCTTACCCAGGAGGTAAGCTACGCCGCCATCGAAAAGAAGTGCCTGGCGTTGGTGTGGGCACTCAAAAAACTGCTGCCGTACTTGTATGGACAGCAATTTACCCTGCTCACGGATCACAACCCGTTGGTGTGGCTTAACCGGGTCTTTGGGGAGAATGCCAGGTTTTTACGGTGGAGCCTGGCCCTGCAGCCGTATGACATTGCCATTAACTACAGACCCGGTAAGCAGAATGGCAATGCCGATGACCTGTCCAGGAAAATCGCCCTGGACAAGTGATCCATGGGTGCTTTCCCCGGACATCAACAGGTTGATCCGCTGGGATCCACCTGGATGCCGACTAGTGGTTAAGGGGGAGCTTTGTAGCGGGATCACCACTAAACCGTAAAGTGTGGTAGTGTATTTGCCTATGTTCCCCATGTATTCGTGATTACTTGTGTGTTTTACCTTCTCCCCGTTCGGGAGACTGCGTACGAACACAGCCCGTTCGTCTCACGAACGGGGACCACCCCAATACCCCATTTAGAATTTTTATTTAGAATGTTCACACCTCGCTAACGACTTGTGGAAACCACAAATTGCAAGGGAAGCTTTGGCGTGTGCCGACCCGTTCGTTAGACGAACGCCATCCAAGGGAGCACTCGCAGATTGGTTCTCACCTCGTTCGGCTCCCAAAAGAGGACCTCCCCAGCGACCCTTGGAGTGTTCACACTAATCAATTAGAATGTTGGCAACTTGTAATATAAGTGTGAAACCGCAAGGGAAGTAATTAATGAGTGCTTCCCTGGGTGGCCGCCATTCGTATAGATGAACGCCGGTCAGGGGGAGCATTCGTGTACGGAAAGGAGGCGCTTCCCTTGCTTGGTTTCACCCAGGTACCCCGTGAACAGAGGCTGTTCATGCTGGTTACCATTCTGGGGGTCCCTGAGATTGATGGGGACACTCTGTGTGGACAATGGCGGTTTGGCGGGCTTTCTGTACCTGGGAGCCCAGGAGGCGGGAATCTTTCACACGCACAGGCCCTTGGGAAGGGACATGGTGTGGCAGGAACAGGGGACAAAGGGACTAGGGACCCGGATCCAATATACGACCCCTGGGAGGGGAAGGACAAAGGGAGGGGACATTGTCTTTTACCTGTTTTCCACCCCCTTGCATGGGGAGAGTATAAAGCCGAGTGTGGCCAATAAAGCTTGTTGTTGTACCCCGGGAACTGTGTGTCGTCTAGTTACTGGGGGAAAATGGGTCTGGTCAATAATTAATAGCGGAGGTAACCAGCCGGGTTACCCAGGGTCTGTTACACTAACATACTCTGCTTTCTTGCCTTTTACTAAAGATTTCTGTGGAAAGGAGCAGCTTTTATGAAATCTGACAAAGGTCAGGCTATATAATTGTTTTTAAAAAATTGTTTTTAAAAAAAAATTATTTTATGGTTGTTATAATGCCCGAAAGAATTATTTGTGTAAATCTGGCTACGTATTTGCACTCCTACTCCAAAGCAAAAGTGTCTCTAAACGTCAAAAACAATGTGTGTGTGGCTCACTTAACAGCCATTATTCAACACTTCTCAAGTTCATTGTACAACGAGCTCTGGAATAGACTAGCTTCAGGTTGACCAAATAGTTAGCCATTCTCTTCACTTATGTTTTTTGCTTTAACTTTTATTTTTATTTGGGTGCTATTAGCATTTTTTTCAAGTGGGCATTGTTCTTCTCTGTATGTTACTTGGTATTCTGGTAAGACAACAAAAATATATGCTATATTTCTAATGTTTCCTCTTTTTTCGAAAGTCATATAATAGCACTTTCCTGCTAGTGTTGAGAGTGATATAATTTAAAAAAAAAAACCATCAAATAATTATTGAAAACTACTATTCCCTGACCGGGAATCGAACCCGGGCCGCGGCGGTGAGAGCGCCGAATCCTAACCACTAGACCACCAGGGAAAGATGCAAAATGTCAATTAACGTAAATGTAAATTGAAAGACATGAACCACCTTCAATCTCAGAAATAACAGTAAATTCAATCCACATAGGAATTCCTTATAGCCTTAGAACTTAATATAAAATATGTGGAAACTATACAGTATGAGATTACTAACATGCATTTCTTTAGTCACCCATTTATTGGCTCATGTAAATTCTGTATTGTCATACTACATAAGACAACATCTATAATCAAAGTACTGAAGTGTGGCTCAGTGGCAAGACAGCAGGCCAGGGACACAGAAGGATCCAGGTTCAGTAAAGCACCTTTGGTATGGCCCTGCCTGGATGTCACAGTGACAATTACATTAATGTCCCTTTTACCTGGACTGACTTACACTGAACAAAAGGTATTGTACGAAACTGGTTCGTGGATTGCAGGATAACACTTACAAGGAAAGGTTACAGGAACTTAACATGTATAACTTGGAGGAAAGACGTGACAGGGGGGATATGATAGAAACATTTAAATACATAAAGGGAATCAACACAGTAATGGAAGAGACTATATTTATAAGAAGAAAAACTACCACAACAAGAGGACATAGTCTTAAATTAGAGGGGCAAAGGTTTAAAAATAATATCAGGAAGTATTACTTTACTGAGAGGGTAGTGGATGTATGGAATATCCTTCCGGCTGAAGTGGTAGAGGTTAACACAGTAAAGGAGTTTAAGCATGCGTGGGATAGGCATAAGGCTATCCTAAGGCCAGGGACTAATGAAAGTATTTAAAAAAATTGGGCAGACTAGATGGGCCGAATGGTTCTTATAAAGCCAGGGACTAATGAAAGTATTTAAAAAAAAGTGGGCAGACTAGATGGGCCGAATGGTTCTTATCTGCCGTCACATTCTATGTTTCTATAACCATAAGGAGCACAAGGAATGCAGATAGGATGTTTCAATACATACATATACTTTATATGCTCCCAGAAGTCAATTTTCTATCCTTTTTTTCCCACTCCAGCTTAAACTCTATGCAGACCACTGTATTCAAGTGGATATTTTAGTTACAGCTTCCCATTGATACTGCACTGTGGTGACATTCTGTCATCAAACTAATATGGTGACCAGGGGTCATGTGACCAAGCTCATGTATGCCTTTCTCACAGTGGGATAAGCTTTACCTTTGATATGGTAATTCAATACCTTTACAGGTCAGGAAAGAGATAACCACCCCCCCCTATCCCCATTCCTTTCTGTTCCTTCTTGGCTGCGCTACTAAGCAGACCCTTAAGTAGACATGGGCTAATTTTTATCATGGTGAACTGTGAGTGGGATCTGGTTATTTTATAAGATTTAGTTGTTATTGTTAGTTAGGTTGTTGTTGCTGTTGTTGTTGTTGTTGGTATAGTTAGTTAGATTGTGTGTCATTATTTGCATGTTGTTGTTGTTTTGTCTCTGAATAAATATTTGTTAAAGTAGACGGACCAGAGTTTATATGTGTATGCGTACATAATAATTTATAGAGTTTGGTAATACACCACATGTGGCGACCATGAATTTTAGACTTCTACAACAAATGTTTGTGAGGCGCAATAACTACCATATTGATACATAATCTAAGAGCAAGAGACTTTATAGCATAGGATTCGTTGTTGAAACAAATATACAAATGTGTTTTGTTGACTGTTTTAAATTTGTGTATTGTGACTGACATATTTTGTTGCAAATTGTAGCATTTATAGGTTTCACTTTGTTTCTGTACAGTTTTAAAGTATTGGTGATAAAAAGGGAAAATTGAATAGTTTCACTGCATTGGAACCTTTGATGTTTTGGCCATTTTAATAGCCCATGTGCTGTATTGTCTCTCTCTTGTTGCAACTAACCAGAATGAAACTTAATCTATTTTAATTGTTTTCTTAGATGTTACATTTTGAGGCTTCCCTGCATTCTAAGTTTAAATAGCAAACATTTTTTGTTGTTGTTATCTTTTGTCTGTTTGAATAATTGAATTCAGGATAGGAGCATAATGTTTGTGCATTATGACTGACAGAACGTATTTTGTTGCAAATTGTAGCATTTATAGTTTAATTTTGTTTCTGCACAGTTTTAAATTATTGGTGATTAAAGGGGAAGATTGAATAGTTGCACTGCATTGGTATTATTGATGTTTCGGCCATTTTTAATAGCCCATGTGCTGTATTGTCTCTCTCCTGTTGCAACTAACTAGAACTAACCTGAATATATTGTAATTGTTTTTGGATGTTACATTTTGTACATTTTGTGGCTTTCATTGCATTCTAAGTTTAAATAGCAATCTGTTTGGTTTTTTTTTTGTTGGTTCTCTTTTGTCTGTTTGAACCATTGAATTCTGGGTAGGAGCATTGTGTTTACATGATAAAGGTATTGGGGCTAATACAGTGTGGTGGCTATTGTTTAGCCAGGTTACCATTTCCATTTTTACACTGGAGTGTGTTTAATAGAAAATGAAAAGTTTGTATTTGAGGTAAATATTATGAAGTAAAGGTGCCTAGATTTTTATATGGTTGGGAATGATCATTGTGCTGAAGTTACAGTCAGGTATTTTTCAGTTCCCATATCTTCCTTTTAAATCATTCTGTTTATTTGTAAACCCCCCACCCCCTCCCCTTAAACAAACAGGGTGGTTTTGTGTTTTGCTATCTGTGGGCATTTCTCGTATTGAGACTGTGACGTTTTTTTCTTAAAAGACAAGAGTTTGTTTGAATAGGTTAATGTAATTAAGTTTTTCAAATGGTCCAATCTCTTTGGAGCCAGTTTCAGTTGTTTTTTTAAATTAATGCCATTGTTAAAAGCTTGTTGTTGTTTTTTTTTTTTTTTTAGTCTGCTAGTCTATTTCGATTAAAGAGCTCAGTTTTAAAATGTCATTTCTGGGTACTAAGTATTTTTCTGTAGACGTACTAGAGTACTTCAAGAATGACATTGACAAACATGATGGACCATATGAGCTTCCAGAACCAGCAGGCCCCAATTGTGGAAAATATGAAGGTTTCATGGATGTTTTGACACAGATTGTTGCTAATAAAAAGTGCCATATTAAGAAAAGGAAAAGCTTGGTTGTTGCTACAATAAGGGGTTTGGCAAGCATGGTAGTCGAATTGCAGCAAGCTAATTTAGTAACCACTAATAAAATGGAAGATGCTCTTGATAAAAGAGATTGTTTTAAAATAGCTGCCCTAAGAACAAACAAAATGATCGAGGGGTTGGAGAAGGAATTAAAGGAAATAGAACAACAGAGAGATGCATATAGTGCTAAGATCACTGAACTCCAAGACCTAGTCATGGAATATAAAATGAAAATTAAAGAAAACAGAAATAAATGGGATAAGGAGATTCCTAGAGTATGCCCAGACCAGTCGTATTATATATCTGAAAGTAAAGAACCAGTGCTGGGAACAAAACACAAGGGAAATGTGCCAATTGTAAATGGTGTCCCACAAGCCCCTATAATAATAACTGAACATTTTAATGTAAGAGAAATGCCTACTAGCTTCTCTAGACAGACAAGGACTATGTCAATCACAGACAAAGATAATTTCCAGAAATGGTGGGGAAGTATGCCAACTGACGACTTTAACACCTTTACACATTGGTTTATGAGGGGAGCAAATAGAGCAAAAAGAGGAGGTCTTAACTTAGAAGAATGGACAGAACTGTTAGAATATGCTATGGGTCCTTTGGCTAGCAGACTATTTGGATTTAATAACAGTGTGTCTGATCAGGCAGGAAGAATTGCTGCAACAAATTTCTATCTAGTCAGCATAGAGAAAGAAATAGCTAATATTATGATGAGGCCAGCAGATGGTCCTAGAGAGGTAGCTCAAAGGATATTGTTCTGGTATACGCTACGCCAACCTCAACAGCCTCTGGTCTTGGGCTCACCAGAACACATTGCTAAAGTAATGGAAGCCCTTCCCTGGGAGTGTCAAGAATTTGTCAGGCTTTTTGATCCAACACCAGCAGACTTAGAGATTGTACTAACTAGAGCTGACAATTGGTGGATTAAGCATCCTTCCTCAGAACAGGCCTTCTCCGTTTCAGCCATAAGAACATTCAAGGTTGACTCTGGTAGAGATTTAGATGGTAAATGGAGAAGCCAGAGGTGGGATGTACCCGAACAAGAGGGATAATGAGAACTGGACCAAAACAGGACTTTGACAAAAGATGGAGAGATCCACAGAGGGACCATAGGAATAGGGACAGTGCTAAAAGAAGCAATGTAATGGGAGATAATTGGAAAAATAGATGGGAGGGGCCTAAGGTAATCAATAATAATTGGAATAATAATAATACATGGGAGAGGCTAAAAAGGAGAGAGAATAACTGCAAAAATCACAGTTGGCAAGAAAAACAGAGAAACAACAGGAACAGTTATTGGGAGAATAATTGGAGAAGGAACCATAGATGGGATGAGCATCAGACTAATAGACGGAATTGGGATAATTGGAGGAATAAAGAAGGGAATAGAGACTACTGGGACCTAAAGAGACAGACTGAGAGATTGGAGGCAGACATGAAAGCACTTAGGGAACAGATGAGGGAGGGAAATACTGATCAATTGGGGTTCCCCAGTAATTAATAACTCCCATAATGTTTGTTGTCCTCTACATCTGTATGTATGTATGTTTGTTTTCTTTTGTTTCTATATTTTATCTGTCTCACCATTATCTCGTAACACTCCAGTTTAAAGAGGACCTTAGTATGTATTGTTATACATATATATATATATATATTTTCATATTAAGGATAAGCCTCTAAATTCATTAATTACAGTCAGGTGGGCCAAATTCCAAATATTTTTTGTTTTTATTAGTTTAGCACGCCTGCACTGCCAGCTATGTTTTTTTTTTTGTTGTTTTTTTTTTTTGATGCTGGATTAATAATTTAAAAAAATCATAGTTTAAGTGAATTGTGGCCAACGTGAGGCTTATATTTGATCACACTGGAGAGATGTGATAGTGTAACTTTCTGTTTACAACCGTAAAAACATTAAAAGCATTTTTTTTTATTTGGTTCCCAACAAATATAGCCTCAAGTTGATTTTTGATTGATCTATAGATTGCACGCTGCCAAACTGTGTCATGGTAGCATTCAGTCTATTTTTTTTTTCTTCTCTCTCTCCATCTTTGATGCTTTTTTTTTTTTTTTTTTTTTTGCTTTTTGTCATTAAGAATATAGGGAAATTAGATTGCCTTGAGTGAAGATGGCATAAAGAATAAAGTGACAATGTATGCTATTTGTTCTATTTGGCTATACGCAGGGGATTAAATAGTTGTGGGTATGAGAATTTGCACCTATGTTCAATTGCGAATACATTTTTCACCCTTACATCTTTCCCACTCACATTCATGTATTGTAATTTTCAGTTAAAACTATGTACATTTTGTGATTATTGCATGTATTCACCAGTAAATTATAAAATAACTAATATGGTTTTGTGTTCAACTCTCCATCAGGTGTGGAGTAAATGTCTAAATTAATCAAAATTTCAGGAGACATTTGTGGGTCTTTTACCTACATCTAAAATGTAAACATAGCCTTAAGACACCACAACCAAATAGATTTTATTAGACAAAACTAGTTAAGCCTTTGACACAAGACAATACGCTGATTACTGTTGTACATTTTTCATTGTCTGTGTTTGATTCAAAGAACATTTTAATTGGAAGGCCCAGAGAGGTGAAGGTAACTGACATGTCCTGTCACAGTTTACTATACAGATGAAGAAGTGCTGGGATTACCAAGACAAACTATTATCATGAAAATGATTACTATTCAGATGAAGAGGTGCTGGGATTACACGTCAAACTATTATCCTGAAAATGGATACTATACAGATGAAGAAGTGCTGAGATTACCAAGTCAAACTATTAACACAGCCCAGAATGAGGATAAAGTAACAGCAAGAAGCAGGAATTTGTGTCATTTCAAGGTGGTCACAGAATGAGTTTCCCCTACACTCATGAACTTGCATGTGCCATTAAACAAACAAACCTCAAGCTTTGTAATGGATTGGCTAAGACAATATTCAAGGAGAATTCATTCTAAAATCACAGCTATCAAGCACACAGATCAGTCACAGTCTTCAGATTCCAGTCCCAGGCTAAACTAAACATCATATTGTGTCATAAACTAGTGATAATTACTGTATGGGGTTGATTGTGTCTGGATTTTACTTTACTTCACATGAACACATTACCATATAATATTAATGAACAACTACCAGGGTTCTTACCAACCCACTAGGGCAGTAGTTAATTTAAAAACGGAACAACTGAAAACAATAGAAATTGGGGGAATGTGCGGTGATGCAACCCCTGTTTGACTATATTCTTTCTCTCACTTTTAAATGTGCTCAACATAAGAGAAAAAAAAGTGAGGGAATGTGGTGACATTCTGTCATCAAACTAATATGGTGACCAGGGGTCATGTGACCAAGCTCATGTATGCCTTTCTCACAGTGGGATAAGCTTTACCTTTGATATGGTAATTCAATACCTTTACAGGTCAGGAAAGAGATAACCACTCCCCCCTATCCCCATTCCTTTCTGTTCCTTCTTGGCTGTGCTACTAAGCAGACCCTTAAGCAGACATGGGCTAATTTTTATCATGGTGAACTGTGAGTGGGATCTGGTGATTTTATAAGATTTAGTTGTTATTGTTAGTTAGGTTGTTGTTGCTGTTGTTGGTATAGTTAGTTAGATTGTGTGTCATTATTTGCATGTTGTTGTTGTTTTGTCTCTGAATAAATATTTGTTAAAGTAGACGGACCAGAGTTTATATGTGTATGCGTACATAATAATTTATAGAGTTTGGTAATACACCACCTGCACTACCTGGCATCTACAGCGACAGTGGCTTGTTGGGTATGTAGGCTTCTTTCTCTAACTGGGATTGATCACTCCTCGAGGGCCCATTCAGTTGGCTCCTGTAGACATAGCTGTCAGTACCATGACTATCGTGGCCGGTTAGCTCAGTTGGTTAGAGCGTGGTGCTAATAACGCCAAGGTCGCGGGTTCGATCCCCGTACGGGCCAGCTAAGTTTTGGTTATCATCTCCAAGGCAAAACTTTCAAATAGCCAGAGAATCATGGGGAACCTTGCTTTTAGACACCGGTAAGGTAATGAAGGTTTTAAACCCTTCAGCAACTTGTAATGGGAGGGAAAGGGGCACTAGAGGGTCCTGCAGTGCCAGGAAACTTGGTTTCTTAGCGCTATAGGGTCTTTAGGTTCCCCCCACCCTCAGGATCCCACTCCCGTTGAAGTGATTAAACACTCGCCTTTCTCCAGTGCCGGGCTCCCTCGGTGCTGGGAAACTCTCCTCCTCCTCCTGACGTCAGCGCTGAATGAGCATGCGCGGCAGGAGCCGCCCATGCATTCAAAGCGCCCATAGGAAAGCATTTTCTTAATGCTTTCCTCTGGACGTCCAGCGTCTTGATTTTCACAGTGAGAAGCGCAGAAGCGTCTCTAGCGGCTGTCAGTGAGACAGCTACTAGAGGCTGGACTAACCCTAGTGTAAACATATCAGTTTACAGCTGCAGGGTTAAAATCTGTGGGACCTGGGACCCAGACCACTTCATTGAGCTGAAGTGGTCTGGGTGACTATAGTGGTCGTTTAAGGACAGAGACAATTGTACAAGTTCTGATCAAAGCAAAACCTGGAATTTGACTATGTGTCTGTTCAACCATAATTCACCTTTTTCATATTAAGTGCACCCACACTTATTATAGATATTTTTTTTCAGGAGAAGCAGGGCTTTCATTTCACATCAAATATTTCTATCTGGAACTATTTAATATGAATAAAATCTAAAACAAAGTTTAAGAAATGTTATATTTTTTTAGTTCTGCATGGCATTTTAACTGTGAATATCATAATACTGTTAGCTTTTATTGCAGTAAAATACACATATTTGTATTCAGCAATGTCTCATGAGTACTCCCATGTACAGGAACTAAAAGGAGAGCTGGGAGAGGAAAATAATGTCTGGTCTCTGAGCAGGATGGGCACCAACCCTATATGTAAGCGACAAAAAAAGGAAACAAGCTTTGCCCAGACCAAAGTGTACTGAAAACTGCTTTAAAAATTAACTTTTAAGAACTATCATTTAAAATCAGTCATAATGAGGAAGTGAGTGGGAATTGTACAGACTCCCTTAAACAGAGGTACCTTAATAGGTGCAAAATAAAGCACAATGTTGTCTAAAGCAACTATGTTGCAACGTGCTTTATAAAAAGAGAGAATTGTTGCTCTTGCTGGCAGAGACAGCTTCACTGTAGTGAAATGATTAAGCACACAGAGATAAATCTTTCTGCTGCTGATAGAGACCTGTGAATATGTGTCTCGTGCAGCAAAAAGGCGAGTTGGTCAAAAAATGATGCAGACTCCCTTAGAAGGGAGCTTTGTGAGTGCAAGGATACAATACTGTGCTGTCTAAAGCCACAGTGTTGTTATGTAACAGGTGTTGCTAATGCTAGCAGAGAATGAAAAATATGTGTCTCATGCAGCTACACGTTAGTGAAGAACATTTAGCACACACTAATACATCTTCCTGTTACTGCCAGAGACCTCTGAATGTATGTCTCATGCAGCCCACTTGTCACTGCAAATACTGTGCTGTCTAAAGCCACAGTATTGTTGCTAGTACCTGTTACTGGCAGAGACAATGCACAAGTTGTCAGCTTGTTCAGCATAAGGTTCTATATAGATAGTTGCCGTCTGGTAGGAGTTGGACTGATCGGTCTGAGCGGGAAAAACCCTCATCTGAGCCTTCAAGGGCACCTGCGTAGAATAATACACTTAAACTATCTATACTAAGTGCATGCCTAAAGTGCATAGAATTCTATAGTAAGATCGTTGGTAATATGCTATTACTATAGTGCGCATAACACTGAATCTAGCCTGGTAAGGTGAAGTGAAATCCTTCCTGTCAGCCCTCTATGGATCGTGAGTCAAATGATGTTCACATATGGCAGTCCGAGAGTGCGAGTGTACCCCGAAGCGCGTTTCGCCGGCTTGGGCGGCTCTTCAGGGTTTTTTTAGCCAATGGTTTTACAGTGTTTCCTCTCGCTGTCACGCATTTGTCCTTGCACAATCTGAAGTCCGTCGTAACTTTTCCAGAGGCGGTTCGCACAAAGTTGGCCAAAGAAGTACGTTTATGGAGGTTGGCGGGCACCTTCTTATAAATTCCACTTAAGGGTTTATGTATTTCCCACTTAGGTGTAGTCCCAAAAAGGAAAGTTCAGGCCTTCTTTGAGCCGTGTCCTTTGGTAGTGGTGCTGACCTTGTGGGGCTAGCAAATACGTAATCCACAGGTGGTCTTCTTCACGGATAATCTAGCAGTTGTACACTCGGAACTGTCTTTCAGCAGCTTCAAGGCCGGTGGTGAGTTTTCTGTGGGGCTTTGTTCTCTTGTGTATGGAGTTAAATGTCTCTTTCCGGGTGCAGCATGTCCCTGGTTACCTTAATGCAATTGCAGACTCTCTCTCTCGTTTTCCGTGGGAGCGGTTCAGGCAGGCAGCACCGGAGGGCCTGCCCTGTCTGGAAGTGATGTGGAAGCTTAGGACGTCATGCTTGCAGGATGGGTGAGGTCTTCGCTATCTCCTGCTACATGGAAGGCGTATGAGAGGGTCTGGCAGGATTGGTACCGACTGGTGGCGCAGGTAGGGTCAATTAAGGGGTATTGCTATTTACTGACTAATCTGGCTCGGGAGGGATGTATTAACAAGTGCATGTCAGCACTAGCCTTAAACCATATGTTTTAGTTTTAATATGTTTTGGATCATTGTCCGCGTTAACGCACCTATTTTATTACTGGTTTTGCAGGATAATTATTTTAATAAATTGTCTGCAGCTTTATCTTATACCCATAATCGGTGTTGTGTTTTATTTACTATACCAAGCTTTGTATTTGCTAGAGCAAGCTTAAACATTGCAGGTACAACCTGGAATTGTAGTGTTGAGGAAAGTGTGGACAAAGGACGACACTGGCGTTCACATGGTTAACAGCTGCAGGACGCAACAGTTGCTCAAAGAATTCATGTAACAGCATATCAGCTCGGGGCGTACCTAATTTACATACCCACAATGCTTTGCAAAACAAAATGGCCATTTTTATTTACGTATTCAAATAATGATAAGTCTTTTTTTTTGTCATTCTTTCTTTTATTGGGGCACTGGGGTGTAGTGTACAAAAAAATAAAGGGAGGGTGCAATAGTAGATAGGCGCATATTACATTTGTGTAGTATTACGAAAGCACTCTTGAAATTAATAGCCTCTTTGAACTTTTTTGGAAAACAAGCAATACAGTCTACAAACAGGAAATGTCGTTTTGAGGGATGTGTGGACAAAGTACGACCCCAGCAATCACATGGTTAACAGCTGCAGGGCTCAACAGTTAGACAAAGCATGCAGTCAACAGCATGTCAGCTGGGTACGTGCCTAATTTACATACCCACAATGCATTGCAAGGCATGATGGCCATGTTCAATTAGCTACTAAATTAATAACAGTTTTTCAGAGGCAATACGGTATGTTTTTTATTTAACCCCTTAAGGACACAACTTCTGGAATAAAAGGGAATCATGACGGAATATATCCGCCATGTGTCCTTAAGGCGGTAATAATTATACTGGTTTCTCCATGTTGCAGTTTATTGTAGTATTGCTCTCCATATGTTTAGAAGCACATGTCTGAAACTGATGTGCTACCGTGACTTCTTGGTTGCATACTCTGGTTTCTCTTCAGACCGAATAAATCTTTCGCCTTTTACTAAAGATTTCCGTGGAGAGGAACAACCATGAGTTTCATTCAATTTTTTGAGGCCTGATCTGTGTCAGGTTAAATAATTGTTTAATAAAAGAGACCATTATAGTAATTAGAACAAATCTTTTGCTGTTCTGAATATGTCATTGCCTTCTACGGCCGAAAGGTCTCTAAAGGGTAAAGGCGATATGTGTATGGACAAGATAATGGTCATTATTTGTCACATCTTAAGTACATCTTTCTAAAATGAGATTCTTGTCCCTTATGTCTGCTCACTCGCCTTCCCTTCTTTTTATCCTTTCTTTGTCTTGGTCTTCCAATATCTTTTCTTCTATTTTTAGCTTTCTTCATGAGCTCTGGAATAGACTAGCTTCTAATATAGGGGGCCCCCACCCACCCCCTTATCCGAATAGCCCGAATTTTGTCCAAATTCACATTCGGACCGAAACGAATTGCACATGTCTAACAAATAGTGATAATAATAGCAGAATAAATAAAGATAGTAACTGTAGTATAAAATGATATGGTCTGGTTCTTCCTGGAAGGGACACTACATGTGTAATAGAAACATGAAAGGATAAGTAAACTATCCAAAAAGAATCCAATACAAATACGTGGATACAATGTTGCTAATCCACCTCTAGATGTCACTCAATAGCCGTATAAAGTCCTGTAGGAAATTGCAACATAGTAGCTGAAATTCTACAAGATATTATAGTTTCCTATTTTCATGTAGAGTGATTCCCCAGGCTATAGTATGAATCTAGGAGTCAAAATATATATAAATCTTGGGCAACAGGGAAGGTGCCGATTGGTCCCTATTATAGTCTAACAATTAGCCAAATAGCTAGTCCCTACGTATTTGTCAGCCGGCACATGTCCCCTCCATGCTCTGAGCCCAATAATCAAGTAGTGCAAGATTAGTTTCAATAAATAACCCTATGCCCAACCATATAAAGAGGGATTGAGAAACCCTATTGGACAAAGCCAGAGTAAGGTATAGGCATCCCCAACTCCGAAGGCTGGTGTCAAAAGTTAAAGTACAGTCTAAGAGCCTCCTGGTTCGGGAGATACACCAGAAAGCCCCCTTCCAGTTTGTCCAGTTCTTGTAACAATGATTATGCAAATTGTGTTAGTTGTTAAATGTCAGTTCTTGCAAATGGCCCAACAGTACATAAAGTAATATGTCCTATTGTGTTTTACACCCCACCTCCTATAGACTGTAAGCTCGTTTGAGTAGGGTCCTCTTCAACCTATGGTTCTTGTACGTTTTCTTGTAATTGTCCTATTTATAGGTAAATCCCCCCTCTTATAATATTGTAAAGCTCTACGGAATCTGTTGGCGCTATATAAATGGCAATAATAATAATAATAATAATAATTAGTTTCTTAGTTATAAACAGTAAATGTAGTTTTGAGGGTTTAGACAAAGTGCAACCCCAGCACTCACATGGTTAACAGCTGAAGGGCTCAACAGTTAGACAAAGCATGCAATTGCTTTGCGAGCTGGGGGCGTGCCTAATTTACATACCCATATTGCATTGCAAAAAATAATGCCCATTTTTATGTACTTGTTAAAATAATGATAAGCTTTTAATACATACTATGATGTGTGTTCATTTAATAATTAATCATACCGTATTCTCCAAGCTACCTTCTCTCTAAATGCGTAAGGATTCTCTCTATATGCTTAAGAGGACATTTGTGAACCCGCTCTGCTACTCAGGTTGTCATTTGGTATACTCTGGTTTCTCTTCAGACCGAATAAATCTTTCGCCTTTTACTAAAGATTTCCGTGGAGAGGAACAACCATGAGTTTCACTCAATTTTTTGAGGCCTGAGTAACGTCAGGCTACATTAAGTGGTAAAATGTCAGATTTAAGTAACAAGTGAAACAAAGCATCTCATTGAAATGGTTACATTATCAATTAAATCTTAGTGCAAAATAAATCAAATATAAATATGCGACTAAATATTTGTTTAATAGTATCATTCTTTCATCCGTGTGATCATACCTATAATTTCACTTTCCTAAGACACTGTCAATAATTGCCAGAGACAAAGTAAAGTCATTAAAAAAGAATTTCATATATTTTCAGTATTTGCTCTGGAGATACTTCTGTGTCCAAAATTTGCCTGTGAACCCACACAAGTAAAACATTAAAATATGCATAATAAGGGGGCGGAGTCTGGTTGCCGAGCGGACCAGACGTGTGTCGTGCTGGCTCCTGCATTTGGCACCGATTAATCAACGAAACTGTCTAATTCAAGGCAAAATACCAGGTCAGCTGGGCATGATCTAAGCAGAGGGAGTCCCGGTGGCCTTCTGGATACCACACAAGCGACTATTACACAGATAACTGGATTCAGAGATTTGAGGCCTACTCGTGACAGAGAGGGGGAGAGGCGGCCGCTCTCCTCGTTCTTCAGCTACCCGTGGGACCCCACAATACTGCTTTTGATCCTCCCTTCCCCCCTCCCCCCCAGGACTGGTGGGGGTTATCCCGGTCCCCACTGGAGAACCCTCTGATTCACTCTAGTGGACTTTAACAAGCACCAGCAACGCCGGTGACTGCAGCCTGCCAGGCAAGATGACTGCCTTCCAAGTGGATACCCCCACACAAGCTCCCCGCCAGGTGCCTATGGATGCAGAGCCATGGCTGATAGCATTTGACAGAATCTGTGCCCAATTCTGGGCCAAGATGGCAAGGAGACAAGCATATACCTTACCCAGGGATCCACACGTTCAGGCTCAGCTCAGGCCTACGGGCTGCAGAGATCAAAGGAAGCACCTGAAGCGCACCTCACGCAGAGTCCAGACAGGGAAGAAGTTGCCTCCGGGCAGACCACCAAAGCGGCAACGCCGACAGCCCAACAAGCCACTCCATGGTAGCATCAGAAGACGGCACTCTGGTTGGCACAGTAGCTCCATGCGCAGATCGCGCCATTTGAGGGTTCCCGCTCAGAGGGGTCGGCCACATGCACCGCAGAGACCCAGAAGCCACGTGCCTGGTGATGATCTGTACCGGAGCCCGAGCAGAACAACACGAGAGTGCAGCGGTACCTGTGACTGGGAGGGCACCCACACGGGGCTAAACAGACTCTGGCTGTTATGTATCTGCAGCCTCCCATCTCTTGGCATCGGCTAGGCAGCCCCCAAAGACACACACAACACGCATACAATGCTTGCGGTACCCACATATTGAAATGGCAAGCAACCCAGTGGTTATTTTTTTTAATTTTATTTTATTATCTCCTGCTATACAGGTAGACCCTCTTCTTATATTTAAAGCTTACTAGTAATGTTAATTTAGGCAGTGCCGCCGGGCAAACGACCTTGGGTACACTCCCATGCTGTCCTCCGCAGACTACCCTCTCCCTGTTCAGCATGTTACACAGGGAACTACCTAATTTCTAGCCTGTCTCGTTAATATTCTGTTATACCACACACAGTCAGACACCAAGCCTAACATAAGCCTACTAGCCTCCTTTCTGACTAACACTAAAGTGTGATGTCCTACAAAATATATAAAATGTGCATACCCACAGCCACACTGTTTTAAATTCTGTGTAAATCTTATGTGTGCTGTTGCTGTTGTGGCAAGACATGCTTGTACTGTTTTATGTGCACGACAAAAATAAAGAATTAAAAAAAATATGCATAATAATATAAAACCACACGTCAATTACCTTCAATAATGGCAATTATTTTTACTCACTAAATTTAAATTAACAATAAATCTTAATTAAAGCATCTACCAGCATGCTCTCCTCTCTTTGAATATTTGCATACGTAGAATAACTACATATCCCTGCATGCTCTTGTTTCTTGAAATCTGTGCACTAACATGATGAACTACACATCCCAGCATGCACTACTTCCGGGTACACTCAAAATACACCGAGCATTTATTCTCATTCTGGACAGACTCAACAGATAGACAAAGCATGTGCTTAACACCATGCTAGCTGGGGGCGTGCCTAATTTACATACCCACAATGCTTTGCAAAAAATAATGCCCATTTTCATCTATGTAGTAAAATAATGATAATCTTTTCATACATATTATGTTGTGTGCAAGTTTATGTGATAATTAATTATGCCGGATTCTCCGAGCTACGTCTTAACTAAGGATTTCTCTATATGCTTAAGAGGACATTTATGAACCCGGTCTGCGACTGAGATTTAAGTTTATCATACTCTGGTTTCTCTTCAGACCGAATAAATCTTTCGCCTTTTACTAAAGATTTCCGTGGAGAGGAACAACCATGAGTTTCACTCAATTTTTAGAGGCCTGACACGTATCAGGCTACATAACAAATGTATGATATCAGATTTAAATAACAAACTAAACAATGGAATCAGTTTCAATGGTAATGTTACCAACTAAATTCTAGGGCAAAAAATAAAATGTACATGCATGATAAAATATTACAGTATTGTTTTAAAGTGTCATTTGTTCATCCATATAATCCTACCAGTAAGTTCAGTTTCCAGAGACAAAATAAAGTCATTAATTAGAAATGTCACATATTTCTCAGAATTTAATCTGGAGATTATTTTATGTCCAAGATGTTAAAATTGTAAAGTGTTACAGAGCAATAGTAGCAATAGTAAAAATCTCCCAGCATGCTTAACTGTCATGGAATCAGGGCACATACAAACTGACAGGCGTCAAATGTTTGGGTATCAGCAAGTACCATTACGTTCTGTAGACAGGGGACTGCAAATCAGGAATAACACAATACATGTTTAGAGACAAGGCAAAGTAATATTCTAAAAGTAAAAACCCTTGTTTTTTTTTGCATTATATGAGTTTATGAGCATTTATTTCTTAAACCAAATATTAAAAAAAAGTAATTCTAAGTGAATCTTACATTAGACAAACAATAAATCAATCTTGTTGAAAAATAGTTAAATATATTTTTATTGTTGTACATGCAATTTCAGTCTCCTTAGAGACTGTCAAAAATTGCCATTGCTGACTATATTTCAAGTCATCATGGCGGGGTATTGGTAAAAGTTTTCAATTAGCAATAATCACGCCTCGGATAAACCTCATTGGCTACGATACTGCCACTGCGCAAAGCTAACTCATCTGATCAAAGTGCACAGTCAACATTCAGAAAACTCTCATTTGCGTTGTGGAGAGACATGTGTGCATGCTAGGTCTGTGCTATGCATTCTGGGAGGCAGTATGGTAATTACACTGCGAATAGGCTACCAATCCTCAGTCTGTTCCCAGGAGACTGAATTAGAGACAAATTGTAAATCGGATATTTCTCTTAGCTTCCTATCTGATGAGGTGACCAAGGACTGAGGTAAGCAAAATAAGTTTTATTTTAACCCTTTCTGCACTACGGGGAGGTGGGGAGGTGGGGAGGTGCAAGGGAGGGGAAGCTATAGTGCCAGGAAAAAAACCTTTAAGTAAGATTCCTGGCTCTCATACCCAGAGGGCTTGGAGGCGTGGCTTGAAGCTATTAATCGTTTAATATTAGATTTCGGCAATTCGTACTGCAGGCACTATAACAACTTCAATAAGATGAAGTTCTGTAAGTTCAATAAGATGAAGTTGTTAAAGTGCAGGTAGTGTCCCTTTAAAGGACTGATTTCTCTTTAAATAAGTCCTTTTATAAAGTGAGAAAGCAGGGACACTCTTACTGCCTAAAGCTTTTGTACCTACCTGATCTAGCAGCTTCTTATCCCTATTATAAATGTTGCAGTACTGTTTATGGACTGTGTTACATTGTACAGCACCCACTTTGTGCTTGAACACAGGAAATTCAGAAATTCAGAGTGTTATAAAAGCCTATGGACATTACAGCAAATATGCTTCCCACTGTCTTACGCGGTGTATTTATTATCTAACATAGAAGGACAGAAAACAGGACTGGGAACAAGTTTTAAGTGATCAGTAAACAGTTTAAATAGAACATTTTAGAACAGATCGGTAGCAAACTTTAATTTCTGGCGAAATCGAGATTCTTGAAAGAATTTGGAAGTGAACGGGTTAATTCACCCCATGTGTGAGAGTTTGATCCAACGCACCGGGGGACACAGGGGATTGAAATTTACTCTGTAATACTCACTAAACCAGAGTTAAAATGAGTACTTAATATAGATAATAAGTACTCTCCCTCCCCCCGCTGGATGTTAGGAAGCAGACACAAACCTTTTCAGTATGTGTACATTTAGTAAGAAATCAGACAATGTTTTAAATGGAATGCAATACATACAGCTACCAACAGATGACGTAAATACTGATAGATTTCAGAACATACACTTTGCAGCCAACAGATGGCGCATGACTGACAAATGATTACACACGACAAAAAAAGCCAAGAAATAACGCACACACTAATTAAAACATAGATAACAAATGAGACAATTTCAAAAACACTTTAGAGCATACCAGCTCCTGACGAGATATCTTTGTTAACCCCTTAACACCGCAGCCAAATGTACAAGTTGTGAACAGAACAAAACGTAAACAAAACCTGGCATTTGCGCTATATGTCTGTCCAACCGTAATTCACCTCTTTCATATGAAATGCATCCCCCCTTATTATATATCATTTTATTCAGGGGAAACAGGGCTTTCATTTAACATTAAATATTTAGGTATTGAACATAATTTAATATAAAAAATATATAAAAAAATGGGAGAAAAAAAGATTTTTTTATTTTTTTTTAGTTCTATGTGACATTTTAACTGTGGATGTCAAAATACTGTTTGCTTTTACTGCAATGCAATACACATATTTGTATTCAGCGATGTCTCACGTGTAAAACAGTACCCCCTATATACAGGTTTTATGGTGTTTTGGGAAGTTACAGGGTCAAATATAGCGTGTTACATTTGAAATTGAAATTCGCCAGATTGGTTACGTTGCCTTTGAGACTGTATAGTAGCCCAGGAATTAAATTTACACCCATAATGGCATACCATTTGCAATAGTAGACAACCCAAGGTATTGCAAATGGGGTATGTCCAGTCTTTTTTAGTAGCCATTTGGTCACAAACACTGGCCAAAGTTAGCGTTAGTATTTGTTTGTGTGTGAAAAATGCAAAAAACGCCAATTTTGGCCAGTGTTTGTGAC
Organism: Pelobates fuscus; assembly: GCF_036172605.1. NCBI lineage: Eukaryota > Metazoa > Chordata > Amphibia > Anura > Pelobatidae > Pelobates > Pelobates fuscus. The sequence goes on along the minus strand of NC_086319.1, from coordinate 394,172,424 downwards.
TAAGTGGCTACTAAAAAAGTCTGGACAAACCCCATTTGCAATACCTTGGGTTGTCTACTATTGCAAATGGTATGCCATCATAGGGGTAATTTTCATTCTTGGGCTACCATAGGGTCACAAAGGCAACGTAAGCAATCTGGCGAATTTTAATGTGAAAAAACTGAAACACAAGCCTTATATTTGACGCTGTAACTTTTGAAAACACCATAAAACCTGTACATGTGGGGTACTGTTGTACTCGGGAGACTTCGCTCAACACAAATATTTGTATTTCAAAACAGTAAAAAGTATTGCAGCAATAATATCGTCCGTGTAAGTGCTGTTTGTGCGTGAAAAATGCAGAAAACGTCACTTTTACTGGCGATATCATCGTTGTAATACATTTTACTGTTTTGAAACACTAATATTTGTGTTCAGCAAAGTCTCCCGAGTAAAACAGTACCCCCCATGTACAGGTTTTATGGTGTCTTGGAAAGTTATAGGGTTTAATATAGTGCTAGCAAATTAAATTCCCTATACTTTCGGCATGGGTTGTCAGGCAGGTCCCGCTAATTGTAATTAATTAGGATACCTAATTATGTAAAATTATTACATAAATATATGTGTAGAATTAATATATGTATATATATACATATGTGTATATATACGTATATATATATATAATTTTTTTTTAATATTTTTATTTATATATAGGTATATATAGTGATATATACGTATATATTTATGTATATAGATATATATATTATGATATATATTATTTTGTTCTACGTGTATTTTGATATAAATATATATATATTATTATCACAATACAGTTAGAACGAAATAACACACATCTATATATTTTTTAATTATTTATTTTAAAATATTTTTTTAATTTTATTTTTTTACGTATTTACATATATATTTTTTTTATATTATATATAAATATATATATAACAATAATTATATATATATTTAATCAGTATCAGTCTACGTGTAATTTGATATTAATATATATATATATATATATATATATTAATATTTAAATACACGTCGTGTATGTGTAAATGTGTGTATGTGTATATATATATATATATATATACTTAGATCATATATATATAATATATATGATCTAAGTATATTTTATTTGTAACTGTAATTTTTTTAATTTATTTTTTGAACTAATATTTTATTTTTTTTACAGGACAGGGGGCAGAGACAGTGTCAGCCAGTGATGTCACATCACTGGCTGACACACAGGATCAGTGATCACAGTGACTGCCTGTCACTGTGATCACCTCCTGCAGATTGGGTAATTGACCACAGGGGGGAGTGCCTGGGTGGTACAAGCACTCCCCCCTTCCAATCTGCAGGGGGATCACTGTGCCAGTTACATGTGTCAGCCAATAGGCTGACACATGTAACACTGATCGCAGTGACAGGCTGTCACTGCGATCAGAGCGCTCTGAGATCGCAGTGACAGCCTGTCACTGCGATCTCAGACCTAGCAGATCGCGGTCACTGACCCCAGGGGGACTGCCTGGGGGGCCAGGTAAGTCCCCCGACCGCGATCTGCAGAAGGGGAAAGCCGCCGGCCGCATGTGTCAGCCGATTTGAAATCGGCTGACACATGCTGAATACTGGTCGCAGTGACAGCCTGTCACTGCGATCAGAGACTGCAGATCGCGGTCACCGGCCACAGGGGGGGTTGCCCGGGGGGCCAGGCATCCCCCCCGACCGCGATCTGCAGCGGGAGAATACCGCCGGCCACGTGGGCGGCAATAAAAGCGAGGACGTACTATTACGCCCGCCGGCGTTTAGAGCCGGTTTCTGCGTGGCGTAATAGTACGTCCTCCAGACTTAAAGGGTTAAGATAGTTGTAATAATATTTATTATAGATGCTTGCTTACGTAATCTATTCATTGACAGAGTATGTAGTAACCACTCAGCTTGTGTTCTCTCCCTCCTACTCTCCAATTAAGGAAATAGGAACGGTCATCAACAGCAACCAGCAGCTACAATAAAGCAGCACTGGGAGCCCACTTCACGCTCAGGAGAAAACACTCAAGCTCTTCCTCGTGGGTACTGAGTTTGGACACTTTAGAGCACATTTCACCAGTTACAAACTATAGAAATGATCCCTGAAAGTATAGTCTTAATGAACCTTTACTACAAGCAAAGAACAGGCTGCCAAAGGTTTCTATTACACATGTGGTGACATTCCGTACATTTCACATTTACACAAACATAAACAATATTATCAAACAAAATTTTTAAAAAATAATTCCTGAAGTTTCATAGGATTGCAATGCTTTTAAATAAAATTGACAAGATTGTTGGTGTGAAATAACAATGGCTTATTTTGCATACAACACGCCCACTAGCCAATGAGTCACAGCTTTCAGTTTGCAGGATTCTCCCAAAACTCCCACACTGCTCCCATACACACAGCCACATTCTATAACAGCGACTATCCTTCCCAATATCTTACTCAGTGTAATTATTATTATTCAGCATAAGACAAGGACAGTAAACAGGACTGTGGAAACAATTTTGTATTGATCAGTAAACAGTTTCAATGAAAATTTTTAGAACAGATCTGTACCAAAGTAAGTGTCAACTCGGGATGGAAGAGGTGCAGTATATAGGACACCGGGTGGGGTGCAAAAACTGGAACCGGCCAAGATAGAGGCAGTCGCTAGCTGGCCCAGTTCCCGCACCAAAACCCAAGTGCCTGCCTTCCTAGGGACTGCGGGGTCCTACAGGAAATTTGTCCCCAATTATAGCGCCATTGCTAAACCCCTCACCAACCTGACCCGCAAGAACCTGCCCCGACAGGTAGCTTGGACCCCAGAGTGAGAGCAGGCATTCCAAGCTCTCAAGGACACCCTGGTAAAAGCCCCTGTGCTGGCTGCCTCAATCACAGGAAAAGTTTTCTCGTCCACACAGATGCCTCTATGTTCGGACTGGGAGCAGTACTGAGCCAGGTCGGGGACGATGGCAGTTACCTCAGCAGGAAGCTCTTACCCAGGAGGTAAGCTACGCCGCCATCGAAAAGAAGTGCCTGGCGTTGGTGTGGGCACTCAAAAAACTGCTGCCGTACTTGTATGGACAGCAATTTACCCTGCTCACGGATCACAACCCGTTGGTGTGGCTTAACCGGGTCTTTGGGGAGAATGCCAGGTTTTTACGGTGGAGCCTGGCCCTGCAGCCGTATGACATTGCCATTAACTACAGACCCGGTAAGCAGAATGGCAATGCCGATGACCTGTCCAGGAAAATCGCCCTGGACAAGTGATCCATGGGTGCTTTCCCCGGACATCAACAGGTTGATCCGCTGGGATCCACCTGGATGCCGACTAGTGGTTAAGGGGGAGCTTTGTAGCGGGATCACCACTAAACCGTAAAGTGTGGTAGTGTATTTGCCTATGTTCCCCATGTATTCGTGATTACTTGTGTGTTTTACCTTCTCCCCGTTCGGGAGACTGCGTACGAACACAGCCCGTTCGTCTCACGAACGGGGACCACCCCAATACCCCATTTAGAATTTTTATTTAGAATGTTCACACCTCGCTAACGACTTGTGGAAACCACAAATTGCAAGGGAAGCTTTGGCGTGTGCCGACCCGTTCGTTAGACGAACGCCATCCAAGGGAGCACTCGCAGATTGGTTCTCACCTCGTTCGGCTCCCAAAAGAGGACCTCCCCAGCGACCCTTGGAGTGTTCACACTAATCAATTAGAATGTTGGCAACTTGTAATATAAGTGTGAAACCGCAAGGGAAGTAATTAATGAGTGCTTCCCTGGGTGGCCGCCATTCGTATAGATGAACGCCGGTCAGGGGGAGCATTCGTGTACGGAAAGGAGGCGCTTCCCTTGCTTGGTTTCACCCAGGTACCCCGTGAACAGAGGCTGTTCATGCTGGTTACCATTCTGGGGGTCCCTGAGATTGATGGGGACACTCTGTGTGGACAATGGCGGTTTGGCGGGCTTTCTGTACCTGGGAGCCCAGGAGGCGGGAATCTTTCACACGCACAGGCCCTTGGGAAGGGACATGGTGTGGCAGGAACAGGGGACAAAGGGACTAGGGACCCGGATCCAATATACGACCCCTGGGAGGGGAAGGACAAAGGGAGGGGACATTGTCTTTTACCTGTTTTCCACCCCCTTGCATGGGGAGAGTATAAAGCCGAGTGTGGCCAATAAAGCTTGTTGTTGTACCCCGGGAACTGTGTGTCGTCTAGTTACTGGGGGAAAATGGGTCTGGTCAATAATTAATAGCGGAGGTAACCAGCCGGGTTACCCAGGGTCTGTTACACTAACATACTCTGCTTTCTTGCCTTTTACTAAAGATTTCTGTGGAAAGGAGCAGCTTTTATGAAATCTGACAAAGGTCAGGCTATATAATTGTTTTTAAAAAATTGTTTTTAAAAAAAAATTATTTTATGGTTGTTATAATGCCCGAAAGAATTATTTGTGTAAATCTGGCTACGTATTTGCACTCCTACTCCAAAGCAAAAGTGTCTCTAAACGTCAAAAACAATGTGTGTGTGGCTCACTTAACAGCCATTATTCAACACTTCTCAAGTTCATTGTACAACGAGCTCTGGAATAGACTAGCTTCAGGTTGACCAAATAGTTAGCCATTCTCTTCACTTATGTTTTTTGCTTTAACTTTTATTTTTATTTGGGTGCTATTAGCATTTTTTTCAAGTGGGCATTGTTCTTCTCTGTATGTTACTTGGTATTCTGGTAAGACAACAAAAATATATGCTATATTTCTAATGTTTCCTCTTTTTTCGAAAGTCATATAATAGCACTTTCCTGCTAGTGTTGAGAGTGATATAATTTAAAAAAAAAACCCATCAAATAATTATTGAAAACTACTATTCCCTGACCGGGAATCGAACCCGGGCCGCGGCGGTGAGAGCGCCGAATCCTAACCACTAGACCACCAGGGAAAGATGCAAAATGTCAATTAACGTAAATGTAAATTGAAAGACATGAACCACCTTCAATCTCAGAAATAACAGTAAATTCAATCCACATAGGAATTCCTTATAGCCTTAGAACTTAATATAAAATATGTGGAAACTATACAGTATGAGATTACTAACATGCATTTCTTTAGTCACCCATTTATTGGCTCATGTAAATTCTGTATTGTCATACTACATAAGACAACATCTATAATCAAAGTACTGAAGTGTGGCTCAGTGGCAAGACAGCAGGCCAGGGACACAGAAGGATCCAGGTTCAGTAAAGCACCTTTGGTATGGCCCTGCCTGGATGTCACAGTGACAATTACATTAATGTCCCTTTTACCTGGACTGACTTACACTGAACAAAAGGTATTGTACGAAACTGGTTCGTGGATTGCAGGATAACACTTACAAGGAAAGGTTACAGGAACTTAACATGTATAACTTGGAGGAAAGACGTGACAGGGGGGATATGATAGAAACATTTAAATACATAAAGGGAATCAACACAGTAATGGAAGAGACTATATTTATAAGAAGAAAAACTACCACAACAAGAGGACATAGTCTTAAATTAGAGGGGCAAAGGTTTAAAAATAATATCAGGAAGTATTACTTTACTGAGAGGGTAGTGGATGTATGGAATATCCTTCCGGCTGAAGTGGTAGAGGTTAACACAGTAAAGGAGTTTAAGCATGCGTGGGATAGGCATAAGGCTATCCTAAGGCCAGGGACTAATGAAAGTATTTAAAAAAATTGGGCAGACTAGATGGGCCGAATGGTTCTTATAAAGCCAGGGACTAATGAAAGTATTTAAAAAAAAGTGGGCAGACTAGATGGGCCGAATGGTTCTTATCTGCCGTCACATTCTATGTTTCTATAACCATAAGGAGCACAAGGAATGCAGATAGGATGTTTCAATACATACATATACTTTATATGCTCCCAGAAGTCAATTTTCTATCCTTTTTTTCCCACTCCAGCTTAAACTCTATGCAGACCACTGTATTCAAGTGGATATTTTAGTTACAGCTTCCCATTGATACTGCACTGTGGTGACATTCTGTCATCAAACTAATATGGTGACCAGGGGTCATGTGACCAAGCTCATGTATGCCTTTCTCACAGTGGGATAAGCTTTACCTTTGATATGGTAATTCAATACCTTTACAGGTCAGGAAAGAGATAACCACCCCCCCCTATCCCCATTCCTTTCTGTTCCTTCTTGGCTGCGCTACTAAGCAGACCCTTAAGTAGACATGGGCTAATTTTTATCATGGTGAACTGTGAGTGGGATCTGGTTATTTTATAAGATTTAGTTGTTATTGTTAGTTAGGTTGTTGTTGCTGTTGTTGTTGTTGTTGGTATAGTTAGTTAGATTGTGTGTCATTATTTGCATGTTGTTGTTGTTTTGTCTCTGAATAAATATTTGTTAAAGTAGACGGACCAGAGTTTATATGTGTATGCGTACATAATAATTTATAGAGTTTGGTAATACACCACATGTGGCGACCATGAATTTTAGACTTCTACAACAAATGTTTGTGAGGCGCAATAACTACCATATTGATACATAATCTAAGAGCAAGAGACTTTATAGCATAGGATTCGTTGTTGAAACAAATATACAAATGTGTTTTGTTGACTGTTTTAAATTTGTGTATTGTGACTGACATATTTTGTTGCAAATTGTAGCATTTATAGGTTTCACTTTGTTTCTGTACAGTTTTAAAGTATTGGTGATAAAAAGGGAAAATTGAATAGTTTCACTGCATTGGAACCTTTGATGTTTTGGCCATTTTAATAGCCCATGTGCTGTATTGTCTCTCTCTTGTTGCAACTAACCAGAATGAAACTTAATCTATTTTAATTGTTTTCTTAGATGTTACATTTTGAGGCTTCCCTGCATTCTAAGTTTAAATAGCAAACATTTTTTGTTGTTGTTATCTTTTGTCTGTTTGAATAATTGAATTCAGGATAGGAGCATAATGTTTGTGCATTATGACTGACAGAACGTATTTTGTTGCAAATTGTAGCATTTATAGTTTAATTTTGTTTCTGCACAGTTTTAAATTATTGGTGATTAAAGGGGAAGATTGAATAGTTGCACTGCATTGGTATTATTGATGTTTCGGCCATTTTTAATAGCCCATGTGCTGTATTGTCTCTCTCCTGTTGCAACTAACTAGAACTAACCTGAATATATTGTAATTGTTTTTGGATGTTACATTTTGTACATTTTGTGGCTTTCATTGCATTCTAAGTTTAAATAGCAATCTGTTTGGTTTTTTTTTTGTTGGTTCTCTTTTGTCTGTTTGAACCATTGAATTCTGGGTAGGAGCATTGTGTTTACATGATAAAGGTATTGGGGCTAATACAGTGTGGTGGCTATTGTTTAGCCAGGTTACCATTTCCATTTTTACACTGGAGTGTGTTTAATAGAAAATGAAAAGTTTGTATTTGAGGTAAATATTATGAAGTAAAGGTGCCTAGATTTTTATATGGTTGGGAATGATCATTGTGCTGAAGTTACAGTCAGGTATTTTTCAGTTCCCATATCTTCCTTTTAAATCATTCTGTTTATTTGTAAACCCCCCACCCCCTCCCCTTAAACAAACAGGGTGGTTTTGTGTTTTGCTATCTGTGGGCATTTCTCGTATTGAGACTGTGACGTTTTTTTCTTAAAAGACAAGAGTTTGTTTGAATAGGTTAATGTAATTAAGTTTTTCAAATGGTCCAATCTCTTTGGAGCCAGTTTCAGTTGTTTTTTTAAATTAATGCCATTGTTAAAAGCTTGTTGTTGTTTTTTTTTTTTTTTTAGTCTGCTAGTCTATTTCGATTAAAGAGCTCAGTTTTAAAATGTCATTTCTGGGTACTAAGTATTTTTCTGTAGACGTACTAGAGTACTTCAAGAATGACATTGACAAACATGATGGACCATATGAGCTTCCAGAACCAGCAGGCCCCAATTGTGGAAAATATGAAGGTTTCATGGATGTTTTGACACAGATTGTTGCTAATAAAAAGTGCCATATTAAGAAAAGGAAAAGCTTGGTTGTTGCTACAATAAGGGGTTTGGCAAGCATGGTAGTCGAATTGCAGCAAGCTAATTTAGTAACCACTAATAAAATGGAAGATGCTCTTGATAAAAGAGATTGTTTTAAAATAGCTGCCCTAAGAACAAACAAAATGATCGAGGGGTTGGAGAAGGAATTAAAGGAAATAGAACAACAGAGAGATGCATATAGTGCTAAGATCACTGAACTCCAAGACCTAGTCATGGAATATAAAATGAAAATTAAAGAAAACAGAAATAAATGGGATAAGGAGATTCCTAGAGTATGCCCAGACCAGTCGTATTATATATCTGAAAGTAAAGAACCAGTGCTGGGAACAAAACACAAGGGAAATGTGCCAATTGTAAATGGTGTCCCACAAGCCCCTATAATAATAACTGAACATTTTAATGTAAGAGAAATGCCTACTAGCTTCTCTAGACAGACAAGGACTATGTCAATCACAGACAAAGATAATTTCCAGAAATGGTGGGGAAGTATGCCAACTGACGACTTTAACACCTTTACACATTGGTTTATGAGGGGAGCAAATAGAGCAAAAAGAGGAGGTCTTAACTTAGAAGAATGGACAGAACTGTTAGAATATGCTATGGGTCCTTTGGCTAGCAGACTATTTGGATTTAATAACAGTGTGTCTGATCAGGCAGGAAGAATTGCTGCAACAAATTTCTATCTAGTCAGCATAGAGAAAGAAATAGCTAATATTATGATGAGGCCAGCAGATGGTCCTAGAGAGGTAGCTCAAAGGATATTGTTCTGGTATACGCTACGCCAACCTCAACAGCCTCTGGTCTTGGGCTCACCAGAACACATTGCTAAAGTAATGGAAGCCCTTCCCTGGGAGTGTCAAGAATTTGTCAGGCTTTTTGATCCAACACCAGCAGACTTAGAGATTGTACTAACTAGAGCTGACAATTGGTGGATTAAGCATCCTTCCTCAGAACAGGCCTTCTCCGTTTCAGCCATAAGAACATTCAAGGTTGACTCTGGTAGAGATTTAGATGGTAAATGGAGAAGCCAGAGGTGGGATGTACCCGAACAAGAGGGATAATGAGAACTGGACCAAAACAGGACTTTGACAAAAGATGGAGAGATCCACAGAGGGACCATAGGAATAGGGACAGTGCTAAAAGAAGCAATGTAATGGGAGATAATTGGAAAAATAGATGGGAGGGGCCTAAGGTAATCAATAATAATTGGAATAATAATAATACATGGGAGAGGCTAAAAAGGAGAGAGAATAACTGCAAAAATCACAGTTGGCAAGAAAAACAGAGAAACAACAGGAACAGTTATTGGGAGAATAATTGGAGAAGGAACCATAGATGGGATGAGCATCAGACTAATAGACGGAATTGGGATAATTGGAGGAATAAAGAAGGGAATAGAGACTACTGGGACCTAAAGAGACAGACTGAGAGATTGGAGGCAGACATGAAAGCACTTAGGGAACAGATGAGGGAGGGAAATACTGATCAATTGGGGTTCCCCAGTAATTAATAACTCCCATAATGTTTGTTGTCCTCTACATCTGTATGTATGTATGTTTGTTTTCTTTTGTTTCTATATTTTATCTGTCTCACCATTATCTCGTAACACTCCAGTTTAAAGAGGACCTTAGTATGTATTGTTATACATATATATATATATTTTCATATTAAGGATAAGCCTCTAAATTCATTAATTACAGTCAGGTGGGCCAAATTCCAAATATTTTTTGTTTTTATTAGTTTAGCACGCCTGCACTGCCAGCTATGTTTTTTTTTTTGTTGTTTTTTTTTTTTTGATGCTGGATTAATAATTTCAAAAATCATAGTTTAAGTGAATTGTGGCCAACGTGAGGCTTATATTTGATCACACTGGAGAGATGTGATAGTGTAACTTTCTGTTTACAACCGTAAAAACATTAAAAGCATTTTTTTTTATTTGGTTCCCAACAAATATAGCCTCAAGTTGATTTTTGATTGATCTATAGATTGCACGCTGCCAAACTGTGTCATGGTAGCATTCAGTCTATTTTTTTTTTCTTCTCTCTCTCCATCTTTGATGCTTTTTTTTTTTTTTTTTTTTTTGCTTTTTGTCATTAAGAATATAGGGAAATTAGATTGCCTTGAGTGAAGATGGCATAAAGAATAAAGTGACAATGTATGCTATTTGTTCTATTTGGCTATACGCAGGGGATTAAATAGTTGTGGGTATGAGAATTTGCACCTATGTTCAATTGCGAATACATTTTTCACCCTTACATCTTTCCCACTCACATTCATGTATTGTAATTTTCAGTTAAAACTATGTACATTTTGTGATTATTGCATGTATTCACCAGTAAATTATAAAATAACTAATATGGTTTTGTGTTCAACTCTCCATCAGGTGTGGAGTAAATGTCTAAATTAATCAAAATTTCAGGAGACATTTGTGGGTCTTTTACCTACATCTAAAATGTAAACATAGCCTTAAGACACCACAACCAAATAGATTTTATTAGACAAAACTAGTTAAGCCTTTGACACAAGACAATACGCTGATTACTGTTGTACATTTTTCATTGTCTGTGTTTGATTCAAAGAACATTTTAATTGGAAGGCCCAGAGAGGTGAAGGTAACTGACATGTCCTGTCACAGTTTACTATACAGATGAAGAAGTGCTGGGATTACCAAGACAAACTATTATCATGAAAATGATTACTATTCAGATGAAGAGGTGCTGGGATTACACGTCAAACTATTATCCTGAAAATGGATACTATACAGATGAAGAAGTGCTGAGATTACCAAGTCAAACTATTAACACAGCCCAGAATGAGGATAAAGTAACAGCAAGAAGCAGGAATTTGTGTCATTTCAAGGTGGTCACAGAATGAGTTTCCCCTACACTCATGAACTTGCATGTGCCATTAAACAAACAAACCTCAAGCTTTGTAATGGATTGGCTAAGACAATATTCAAGGAGAATTCATTCTAAAATCACAGCTATCAAGCACACAGATCAGTCACAGTCTTCAGATTCCAGTCCCAGGCTAAACTAAACATCATATTGTGTCATAAACTAGTGATAATTACTGTATGGGGTTGATTGTGTCTGGATTTTACTTTACTTCACATGAACACATTACCATATAATATTAATGAACAACTACCAGGGTTCTTACCAACCCACTAGGGCAGTAGTTAATTTAAAAACGGAACAACTGAAAACAATAGAAATTGGGGGAATGTGCGGTGATGCAACCCCTGTTTGACTATATTCTTTCTCTCACTTTTAAATGTGCTCAACATAAGAGAAAAAAAAGTGAGGGAATGTGGTGACATTCTGTCATCAAACTAATATGGTGACCAGGGGTCATGTGACCAAGCTCATGTATGCCTTTCTCACAGTGGGATAAGCTTTACCTTTGATATGGTAATTCAATACCTTTACAGGTCAGGAAAGAGATAACCACTCCCCCCTATCCCCATTCCTTTCTGTTCCTTCTTGGCTGTGCTACTAAGCAGACCCTTAAGCAGACATGGGCTAATTTTTATCATGGTGAACTGTGAGTGGGATCTGGTGATTTTATAAGATTTAGTTGTTATTGTTAGTTAGGTTGTTGTTGCTGTTGTTGGTATAGTTAGTTAGATTGTGTGTCATTATTTGCATGTTGTTGTTGTTTTGTCTCTGAATAAATATTTGTTAAAGTAGACGGACCAGAGTTTATATGTGTATGCGTACATAATAATTTATAGAGTTTGGTAATACACCACCTGCACTACCTGGCATCTACAGCGACAGTGGCTTGTTGGGTATGTAGGCTTCTTTCTCTAACTGGGATTGATCACTCCTCGAGGGCCCATTCAGTTGGCTCCTGTAGACATAGCTGTCAGTACCATGACTATCGTGGCCGGTTAGCTCAGTTGGTTAGAGCGTGGTGCTAATAACGCCAAGGTCGCGGGTTCGATCCCCGTACGGGCCAGCTAAGTTTTGGTTATCATCTCCAAGGCAAAACTTTCAAATAGCCAGAGAATCATGGGGAACCTTGCTTTTAGACACCGGTAAGGTAATGAAGGTTTTAAACCCTTCAGCAACTTGTAATGGGAGGGAAAGGGGCACTAGAGGGTCCTGCAGTGCCAGGAAACTTGGTTTCTTAGCGCTATAGGGTCTTTAGGTTCCCCCCACCCTCAGGATCCCACTCCCGTTGAAGTGATTAAACACTCGCCTTTCTCCAGTGCCGGGCTCCCTCGGTGCTGGGAAACTCTCCTCCTCCTCCTGACGTCAGCGCTGAATGAGCATGCGCGGCAGGAGCCGCCCATGCATTCAAAGCGCCCATAGGAAAGCATTTTCTTAATGCTTTCCTCTGGACGTCCAGCGTCTTGATTTTCACAGTGAGAAGCGCAGAAGCGTCTCTAGCGGCTGTCAGTGAGACAGCTACTAGAGGCTGGACTAACCCTAGTGTAAACATATCAGTTTACAGCTGCAGGGTTAAAATCTGTGGGACCTGGGACCCAGACCACTTCATTGAGCTGAAGTGGTCTGGGTGACTATAGTGGTCGTTTAAGGACAGAGACAATTGTACAAGTTCTGATCAAAGCAAAACCTGGAATTTGACTATGTGTCTGTTCAACCATAATTCACCTTTTTCATATTAAGTGCACCCACACTTATTATAGATATTTTTTTTCAGGAGAAGCAGGGCTTTCATTTCACATCAAATATTTCTATCTGGAACTATTTAATATGAATAAAATCTAAAACAAAGTTTAAGAAATGTTATATTTTTTTAGTTCTGCATGGCATTTTAACTGTGAATATCATAATACTGTTAGCTTTTATTGCAGTAAAATACACATATTTGTATTCAGCAATGTCTCATGAGTACTCCCATGTACAGGAACTAAAAGGAGAGCTGGGAGAGGAAAATAATGTCTGGTCTCTGAGCAGGATGGGCACCAACCCTATATGTAAGCGACAAAAAAAGGAAACAAGCTTTGCCCAGACCAAAGTGTACTGAAAACTGCTTTAAAAATTAACTTTTAAGAACTATCATTTAAAATCAGTCATAATGAGGAAGTGAGTGGGAATTGTACAGACTCCCTTAAACAGAGGTACCTTAATAGGTGCAAAATAAAGCACAATGTTGTCTAAAGCAACTATGTTGCAACGTGCTTTATAAAAAGAGAGAATTGTTGCTCTTGCTGGCAGAGACAGCTTCACTGTAGTGAAATGATTAAGCACACAGAGATAAATCTTTCTGCTGCTGATAGAGACCTGTGAATATGTGTCTCGTGCAGCAAAAAGGCGAGTTGGTCAAAAAATGATGCAGACTCCCTTAGAAGGGAGCTTTGTGAGTGCAAGGATACAATACTGTGCTGTCTAAAGCCACAGTGTTGTTATGTAACAGGTGTTGCTAATGCTAGCAGAGAATGAAAAATATGTGTCTCATGCAGCTACACGTTAGTGAAGAACATTTAGCACCTCTGAATGTATGTCTCATGCAGCCCACTTGTCACTGCAAATACTGTGCTGTCTAAAGCCACAGTATTGTTGCTAGTACCTGTTACTGGCAGAGACAATGCACAAGTTGTCAGCTTGTTCAGCATAAGGTTCTATATAGATAGTTGCCGTCTGGGAGGAGTTGGACTGATCGGTCTGAGCGGGAAAAACCCTAATCTGAGCCTTCAAGGGCACCTGAGTAGAATAATACACTTAAACTATCTATACTATGTGCATGCCTATAGTGCATAGAATTCTATAGTAAGATCGTTGGTAATATGCTATTACTATAGTGCACATAACACTGAATCTAGCCTGGTAAGGTGAAGTGAAATCCTTCCTGTCAGCCCTCTATGGATCATGAGTCAAATGATGTTCACATATGGCAGTCCGAGAGTGCGAGTGTACCCCGAAGCGCGTTTCGCCAGCATGGGCGGCTCTTCAGGGTTTTTTAAGCCAATGGTTTTACAGTGTTTCCTCTCACTGTCACACATTTGTCCTTGCACAATCTGAAGTCGGTCGTAACTTTTCCAGAGGCGGGTTCGCACAAAGTTGGCCAAAGAAGTACGTTTATGGAGGTTGGCGGGCCCCTTCTTATAAATTCCACTTGAGGGTTTATGTATTTCCCACTTAGGTGTAGTCCCAAAAAGGAAAGTTCAGGCCTTCTTTGAGCCGTGTCCTTTGGTAGTGGTGCTGACCTTGTGGGGCTAGCAAATACGTAATCCACAGGTGGTCTTCTTCACGGATAATCTAGCAGTTGTGCACTCGGAACTGTCTTTCAGCAGCTTCAAGGCCGGTGGTGAGTTTTCTGTGGGGCTTTGTTCACTTGTGTATGGAGTTAAATGTCTCTTTCCGGGTGCAGCATGTCCCTGGTTACCTTAATGCAATTGCAGACTCTCTCTCTCGTTTTCCGTGGGAGCGGTTCAGGCAGGCAGCACCGGAGGGCCTGCCCTGTCTGGAAGTGATGTGGAAGCTTAGGATGTCATGCTTGCAGGATGGGTGAGGTCTTCGCTATCTCCTGCTACATGGAAGGCGTATGAGAGGGTCTGGCAGGATTGGTACCGACTGGTGGCGCAGGTAGGGTCAATTAAGGGGTATTGCTATTTACTGACTAATCTGGCTCAGGAGGGATGTATTAACAAGTGCATGTCAGCACTAGCCTTAAACCATATGTTTTAGTTTTAATATGTTTTGGATCATTGTCCGCGTTAACGCACCTATTTTATTACTGGTTTTGCAGGATAATTATTTTAATAAATTGTCTGCAGCTTTATCTTATACCCATAATCGGTGTTGTGTTTTATTTACTATACCAAGCTTTGTATTTGCTAGAGCAAGCTTAAACATTGCAGGTACAACCTGGAAATGTAGTGTTGAGGAAAGTGTGGACAAAGGACGACACTGGCGTTCACATGGTTAACAGCTGCAGGACGCAACAGTTGCTCAAAGAATTCATGTAACAGCATATCAGCTCGGGGCGTACCTAATTTACATACCCACAATGCTTTGCAAAACAAAATGGCCATTTTTATTTACGTATTCAAATAATGATAAGTCTTTTTTTTTGTCATTCTTTCTTTTATTGGGGCACTGGGGTGTAGTGTACAAAAAAATAAAGGGAGGGTGCAATAGTAGATAGGCGCATATTACATTTGTGTAGTATTACGAAAGCACTCTTGAAATTAATAGCCTCTTTGAACTTTTTTGGAAAACAAGCAATGCAGTCTACAAACAGGAAATGTAGTTTTGAGGGATGTGTGGACAAAGTACGACCCCAGCAATCACATGGTTAACAGCTGCAGGGCTCAACAGTTAGACAAAGCATGCAGTCAACAGCATGTCAGCTGGGTACGTGCCTAATTTACATACCCACAATGCATTGCAAGGCATGATGGCCATGTTCAATTAGCTACTAAATTAATAACAGTTTTTCAGAGGCAATACGGTATGTTTTTTATTTAATCCCTTAAGGACACAACTTCTGGCATAAAAGGGAATCATGACGGAATATATCCGCCATGTGTCCTTAAGGCGGTAATAATTATACTGGATTCTCCATGTTGCAGTTTATTGTAGTATTGCTCTCCATATGTTTAGAAGCACATGTCTGAAACTGATGTGCTACCGTGACTTTTTGGTTGCATGCTCTGGTTTCTCTTCAGACCGAATAAATCTTTCGCCTTTTACTAAAGATTTCCGTGGAGAGGAACAACCATGAGTTTCATTCAATTTTTTGAGGCCTGACCTGTGTCAGGTTAAATAATTGTTTAATAAAAGAGACCATTATAGTAATTAGAACAAATCTTTTGCTGTTCTGAATATGTCATTGCCTTCTACGGCCGAAAGGTCTCTAAAGTGTAAAGGCGATATGTGTATGGACAAGATAATGGTCATTATTTGTCACATCTTAAGTACATCTTTCTAAAATGAGATTCTTGTCCCTTATGTCTGCTCACTCGCCTTCCCTTCTTTTTATCCTTTCTTTGTCTTGGTCTTCCAATGTCTTTTCTTCTATTTTTAGCTTTCTTCATGAGCTCTGGAATAGACTAGCTTCTAATATAGGGGGCCCCCACCCACCCCCTTATCCGAATAGCCCGAATTTTGTCCAAATTCACATTCGGACCGAAACGAATTGCAGACTCTCTCTCTCGTTTTCCGTGGGAGCGGTTCAGGCAGGCATCACCGGAGGGCCTGCCCTGTCTGGAAGTGATGTGGAAGCTTAGGACGTCATGCTTGCAGGATGGGTGAGGTCTTCGCTATCTCCTGCTACATGGAAGGCGTATGAGAGGGTCTGGCAGGATTGGTACCGACTGGTGGCGCAGGTAGGGTCAATTAAGGGGTATTGCTATTTACTGACTAAACCGGCTTGGGAGGGGTGTATTAACAAGTGCATGTCAGCACTAGCCTTAAACCATATGTTTTAGTTTTAATATGTTTTGGATCATTGTCCGCGTTAACGCACCTATTTTATTACTGGTTTTGCAGGATAATTATTTTAATAAATTGTCTGCAGCTTTATCTTATACCCATAATCGGTGTTGTGTTTTATTTACTATACCAAGCTTTGTATTTGCTAGAGCAAGCTTAAACATTGCAGGTACAACCTGGAAATGTAGTGTTGAGGAAAGTGTGGACAAAGGACGACACTGGCGTTCACATGGTTAACAGCTGCAGGACGCAACAGTTGCTCAAAGAATTCATGTAACAGCATATCAGCTCGGGGCGTACCTAATTTACATACCCACAATGCTTTGCAAAACAAAATGGCCATTTTTATTTACGTATTCAAATAATGCTAAGTTTTTTTTTTGTCATTCTTTCTTTTATTGGGGTACTGGGGTGTAGTGTACAAAAAAATAAAGGGAGGGTGCAATAGTAGATAGGCGCATATTACATTTGTGTAGTATTACGAAAGCACTCTTGAAATTAATAGCCTCTTTGAACTTTTTTGGAAAACAAGCAATGCAGTCTACAAACAGGAAATGTAGTTTTGAGGGATGTGTGGACAAAGTACGACCCCAGCAATCACATGGTTAACAGCTGCAGGGCTCAACAGTTAGACAAAGCATGCAGTCAACAGCATGTCAGCTGGGTACGTGCCTAATTTACATACCCACAATGCATTGCAAGGCATGATGGCCATGTTCAATTAGCTACTAAATTAATAACAGTTTTTAAGAGGCAATACCGTACACGGTATGTTTTTTATTTAACCCCTTTTAAGGACACAACTTCTGGAATAAAAGGGAATCATGACGGAATATATCCGTCATGTGTCCTTAAGGCGGTAATAATTATACTGGATTCTCCATGTTGCAGTTTATTGTAGTATTGCTCTCCATATGTTTAGAAGCACATGTCTGAAACTGATGTGCTACTGTGACTTTTTGGTTGCATACTCTGGTTTCTCTTCAGACCGAATAAATCTTTCGCCTTTTACTAAAGATTTCCGTGGAGAGGAACAACCATGAGTTTCACTCAATTTTTTGAGGCCTGACCTGCGTCAGGTTAAATAATTGTTTAATAAAAGAGACCATTATAGTAATTAGAACAAATCTTTTGCTGTTCTGAATATATCATTGCCTTCTACGGCCGAAAGGTCTCTAAAGTGTAAAGGCGATATGTGTATGGACAAGATAATGGCCATTATTTGTCACATCTTAAGTACATCTTTCTAAAATGAGATTCTTGTCCCTTATGTCTGCTCACTCGCCTTCCCTTCATTTTATCCTTTCTTTGTCTTGGTCTTCCAATATCTTTTCTTCTATTTTTAGCTTTCTTCATGAGCTCTGGAACAGACTAGCTTCTAATATAGGGGGCCCCCACCCACCCCCTTATCCGAATAGCCCGAATTTTGTCCAAATTCACATTCGGACCGAAACGAATTGCACATGTCTAACAAATAGTGATAATAATAGTAGAATAAATAAAGATAGTAACTGTAGTATAAAATGATATGGTCTGGTTCTTCCTGGAAGGGACACTACATGTGTAATAGAAACATGAAAGGATAAGTAAACTATCCAAAAAGAATCCGATACAAATACGTGGATACAATGTTGCTAATCCACCACTAGATGTCACTCAATAGCCGTATAAAGTCCTGTAGGAAATTGCAACATAGTAGCTGAAATTCTACAAGATATTATAGTTTCCTATTTTCATGTAGAGTGATTCCCCAGGCTATAGTATGAATCTAGGAGTCAAAAAAATATATAAATCTTGGGCAACAGGGAAGGTGCCGATTGGTCCCTATTATAGTCTAACAATTAGCCAAATAGCTAGTCCCTACGTATTTGTCAGCCGGCACATGTCCCCTCCATGCTCTGAGCCCAATAATCAAGTAGTGCAAGATTAGTTTCAATAAATAACCCTATGCCCAACCATATAAAGAGGGATTGAGAAACCCTATTGGAGAAAGCCAGAGTAAGGTATAGGCATCCCCAACTCCGAAGGCTGGTGTCAAAAGTTAAAGTACAGTCTAAGAGCCTCCTGGTTCGGGAGATACACCAGAAAGCCCCCTTCCAGTTTGTCCAGTTCTTGTAACAATGATTATGCAAATTGTGTTAGTTGTTAAATGTCAGTTCTTGCAAATGGCCCAACAGTACATAAAGTAATATGTCCTATTGTGTTTTACACCCCACCTCCTATAGACTGTAAGCTCGTTTGAGTAGGGTCATCTTCAACCTATGGTTCTTGTAAGTTTTCTTGTAATTGTCCTCTTTATAGGTAAATCCCCCCTCTTATAATATTGTAAAGCTCTACGGAATCTGTTGGCGCTATATAAATGGCAATAATAATAATAATAATAATTTGTTTCTTAGTTATAAACAGTAAATGTAGTTTTGAGGGTTTAGACAAAGCGCAACCCCAGCACTCACATGGTTAACAGCTGCAGGGCTCAACAGTTAGACAAAGCATGCAACTGTTTTGCGAGCTGGGGGCGTGCCTAATTTACATACCCATATTGCATTGCAAAAAATAATGGCCATTTTTATGTACTTGTTAAAATAATGATAAGCTTTTAATACATATTATGATGTGTGTTCATTTAATAATTAATCATACCGGATTCTCCAAGCTACCTTCTCTCTAAATGCTTAAGGATTCTCTCTATATGCTTAAGAGGACATTTGTGAACCCGCTCTGCTACTCCGGTAGGCATTTGGCATACTCTGGTTTCTCTTCAGACCGAATAAATCTTTCGCCTTTTACTAAAGATTTCCGTGGAGAGGAACAACCATGAGTTTCACTCAATTTTTTGAGGCCTGAGTAATGTCAGGCTACATTAAGTGGTAAAATGTCAGATTTAAGTAACAAGTGAAACAGAGCATCCATTGAAATGATTACATTATCAATTAAATCTTAGTGCAAAATAAATCAAATATAAATATGCGACTAAATATTTGTTTAATAGTATCATTCTTTCATCCGTGTCATCATGCCTATAATTTCACTTTCCTAAGACACTGTCAATAATTGCCAGAGACAAAGTAAAGTCATTAAAAAAGAATTTCAAATATTTTCAGTATTTGTTCTGGAGATAATTCTGTGTCCAAAATTTGCCTGTGAACCCACACAAGTAAAACATTAAAATATGCATAATAATATAAAACCACACGTCAATTACCTTCAATAATGGCAATTATTTTTACTCACTGAATTTAAATTAACATTAAATCTTAATTAAAGCATCTACCAGCATGCTCTCCTCTCTTTGAATATTTGCATACGTTAAATAACTACATATCCCTGCATGCTCTTGTTTCTTGAATTCTGTGCACTACGATGAACTACACATCCCAGCATGCACTACTTTCGGGTACACTCAAAATATACCGAGCATTTTTTCTCATTCTGGAATCGGACAGACTCAACAGATAGACAAAGCATGTGTTTAACACCATGCTAGCTGGGGGCGTGCCTAATTTACATACCCACAATGCTTTGCAAAAAATAATGCCCATTTTTATGTACTTGTTAAAATAATGATAAGCTTTTAATACATACTATGATGTGTGTTCATTTAATAATTAATCATACCGGATTCTCCAAGCTACCTTCTCTCTAAATGATTAAGGATTTTCTCTATATGCTTAAGAGGACATTTGTGAACCCGCTCTGCTACTCCGGTTGCCATTTGGCATACTCTGGTTTCTCTTCAGACCGAATAAATCTTTCGCCTTTTACTAAAGATTTCCGTGGAGAGGAACAACCATGAGTTTCACTCAATTTTTTGAGGCCTGAGTAATGTCAGGCTACAATAAGTGGTAAAATGTCAGATTTAAGTAACAAGTGAAACAAAGCATCTCATTGAAATGGTTACATTATCAATTAAATCTTAGTGCAAAATAAATCAAATATAAATATGCAACTAAATATTTGTTTAATAGTATCATTCTTTCATCCGTGTGATCATACCTATAATTTCACTTTCCTAAGACACTGTCAATAATTGCCAGAGACAAAGTAAAGTCATTAAAAAAGAATTTCATATATTTTCAGTATTTGCTCTGGAGATACTTCTGTGTCCAAAATTTGCCTGTGAACCCACACAAGTAAAACATTAAAATATGCATAATAAGGGGGCGGAGTCTGGTTGCCGAGCGGACCAGACGTGTGTCGTGCTGGCTCCTGCATTTGGCACCGATTAATCAACGAAACTGTCTAATTCAAGGCAAAATACCAGGTCAGCTGGGCATGATCTAAGCAGAGGGAGTCCCGGTGGCCTTCTGGATACCACACAAGCGACTATTACACAGATAACTGGATTCAGAGATTTGAGGCCTACTCGTGACAGAGAGGGGGAGAGGCGGCCGCTCTCCTCGTTCTTCAGCTACCCGTGGGACCCCACAATACTGCTTTTGATCCTCCCTTCCCCCCTCCCCCCCAGGACTGGTGGGGGTTATCCCGGTCCCCACTGGAGAACCCTCTGATTCACTCTAGTGGACTTTAACAAGCACCAGCAACGCCGGTGACTGCAGCCTGCCAGGCAAGATGACTGCCTTCCAAGTGGATACCCCCACACAAGCTCCCCGCCAGGTGCCTATGGATGCAGAGCCATGGCTGATAGCATTTGACAGAATCTGTGCCCAATTCTGGGCCAAGATGGCAAGGAGACAAGCATATACCTTACCCAGGGATCCACACGTTCAGGCTCAGCTCAGGCCTACGGGCTGCAGAGATCAAAGGAAGCACCTGAAGCGCACCTCACGCAGAGTCCAGACAGGGAAGAAGTTGCCTCCGGGCAGACCACCAAAGCGGCAACGCCGACAGCCCAACAAGCCACTCCATGGTAGCATCAGAAGACGGCACTCTGGTTGGCACAGTAGCTCCATGCGCAGATCGCGCCATTTGAGGGTTCCCGCTCAGAGGGGTCGGCCACATGCACCGCAGAGACCCAGAAGCCACGTGCCTGGTGATGATCTGTACCGGAGCCCGAGCAGAACAACACGAGAGTGCAGCGGTACCTGTGACTGGGAGGGCACCCACACGGGGCTAAACAGACTCTGGCTGTTATGTATCTGCAGCCTCCCATCTCTTGGCATCGGCTAGGCAGCCCCCAAAGACACACACAACACGCATACAATGCTTGCGGTACCCACATATTGAAATGGCAAGCAACCCAGTGGTTATTTTTTTTAATTTTATTTTATTATCTCCTGCTATACAGGTAGACCCTCTTCTTATATTTAAAGCTTACTAGTAATGTTAATTTAGGCAGTGCCGCCGGGCAAACGACCTTGGGTACACTCCCATGCTGTCCTCCGCAGACTACCCTCTCCCTGTTCAGCATGTTACACAGGGAACTACCTAATTTCTAGCCTGTCTCGTTAATATTCTGTTATACCACACACAGTCAGACACCAAGCCTAACATAAGCCTACTAGCCTCCTTTCTGACTAACACTAAAGTGTGATGTCCTACAAAATATATAAAATGTGCATACCCACAGCCACACTGTTTTAAATTCTGTGTAAATCTTATGTGTGCTGTTGCTGTTGTGGCAAGACATGCTTGTACTGTTTTATGTGCACGACAAAAATAAAGAATTAAAAAAAATATGCATAATAATATAAAACCACACGTCAATTACCTTCAATAATGGCAATTATTTTTACTCACTAAATTTAAATTAACAATAAATCTTAATTAAAGCATCTACCAGCATGCTCTCCTCTCTTTGAATATTTGCATACGTAGAATAACTACATATCCCTGCATGCTCTTGTTTCTTGAAATCTGTGCACTAACATGATGAACTACACATCCCAGCATGCACTACTTCCGGGTACACTCAAAATACACCGAGCATTTATTCTCATTCTGGACAGACTCAACAGATAGACAAAGCATGTGCTTAACACCATGCTAGCTGGGGGCGTGCCTAATTTACATACCCACAATGCTTTGCAAAAAATAATGCCCATTTTCATCTATGTAGTAAAATAATGATAATCTTTTCATACATATTATGTTGTGTGCAAGTTTATGTGATAATTAATTATGCCGGATTCTCCGAGCTACGTCTTAACTAAGGATTTCTCTATATGCTTAAGAGGACATTTATGAACCCGGTCTGCGACTGAGATTTAAGTTTATCATACTCTGGTTTCTCTTCAGACCGAATAAATCTTTCGCCTTTTACTAAAGATTTCCGTGGAGAGGAACAACCATGAGTTTCACTCAATTTTTAGAGGCCTGACACGTATCAGGCTACATAACAAATGTATGATATCAGATTTAAATAACAAACTAAACAATGGAATCAGTTTCAATGGTAATGTTACCAACTAAATTCTAGGGCAAAAAATAAAATGTACATGCATGATAAAATATTACAGTATTGTTTTACAGTGTCATTTGTTCATCCATATAATCCTACCAGTAAGTTCAGTTTCCAGAGACAAAATAAAGTCATTAATTAGAAATGTCACATATTTCTCAGAATTTAATCTGGAGATTATTTTATGTCCAAGATGTTAAAATTGTAAAGTGTTACAGAGCAATAGTAGCAATAGTAAAAATCTCCCAGCATGCTTAACTGTCATGGAATCAGGGCACATACAAACTGACAGGCGTCAAATGTTTGGGTATCAGCAAGTACCATTACGTTCTGTAGACAGGGGACTGCAAATCAGGAATAACACAATACATGTTTAGAGACAAGGCAAAGTAATATTCTAAAAGTAAAAACCCTTGTTTTTTTTGCATTATATGAGTTTATGAGCATTTATTTCTTAAACCAAATATTAAAAAAAAGTAATTCTAAGTGAATCTTACATTAGACAAACAATAAATCAATCTTGTTGAAAAATAGTTAAATATATTTTTATTGTTGTACATGCAATTTCAGTCTCCTTAGAGACTGTCAAAAATTGCCATTGCTGACTATATTTCAAGTCATCATGGCGGGGTATTGGTAAAAGTTTTCAATTAGCAATAATCACGCCTCGGATAAACCTCATTGGCTACAATACTGCCACTGCGCAAAGCTAACTCATCTGATCAAAGTGCACAGTCAACATTCAGAAAACTCTCATTTGCGTTGTGGAGAGACATGTGTGCATGCTAGGTCTGTGCTATGCATTCTGGGAGGCAGTATGGTAATTACACTGCGAATAGGCTACCAATCCTCAGTCTGTTCCCAGGAGACTGAATTAGAGACAAATTGTAAATCGGATATTTCTCTTAGCTTCCTATCTGATGAGGTGACCAAGGACTGAGGTAAGCAAAATAAGTTTTATTTTAACCCTTTCTGCACTACGGGGAGGTGGGGAGGTGGGGAGGTGCAAGGGAGGGGAAGCTATAGTGCCAGGAAAAAACCTTTAAGTAAGATTCCTGGCTCTCATACCCAGAGGGCTTGGAGGCGTGGCTTGAAGCTATTAATCGTTTAATATTAGATTTCGGCAATTCGGACTGCAGGCACTATAACAACTTCAATAAGATGAAGTTCTGTAAGTTCAATAAGATGAAGTTGTTAAAGTGCCGGTAGTGTCCCTTTAAAGGACTGATTTCTCTTTAAATAAGTCCTTTTATAAAGTGAGAAAGCAGGGACACTCTTACTGCCTAAAGCTTTTGTACCTACCTGATCTAGCAGCTTCTTATCCCTATTATAAATGTTGCAGTACTGTTTATGGACTGTGTTACATTGTACAGCACCCACTTTGTGCTTGAACACAGGAAATTCAGAAATTCAGAGTGTTATAAAAGCCTATGGACATTACAGCAAATATGCTTCCCACTGTCTTACGCGGTGTATTTATTATCTAACATAGAAGGACAGAAAACAGGACTGGGAACAAGTTTTAAGTGATCAGTAAACAGTTTAAATAGAACATTTTAGAACAGATCGGTAGCAAACTTTAATTTCTGGCGAAATCGAGATTCTTGAAAGAATTTGGAAGTGAACGGGTTAATTCACCCCATGTGTGAGAGTTTGATCCAACGCACCGGGGGACACAGGGGATTGAAATTTACTCTGTAATACTCACTAAACCAGAGTTAAAATGAGTACTTAATATAGATAATAAGTACTCTCCCTCCCCCCGCTGGATGTTAGGAAGCAGACACAAACCTTTTCAGTATGTGTACATTTAGTAAGAAATCAGACAATGTTTTAAATGGAATGCAATACATACAGCTACCAACAGATGACGTAAATACTGATAGATTTCAGAACATACACTTTGCAGCCAACAGATGGCGCATGACTGACAAATGATTACACACGACAAAAAAAGCCAAGAAATAACGCACACACTAATTAAAACATAGATAACAAATGAGACAATTTCAAAAACACTTTAGAGCATACCAGCTCCTGACGAGATATCTTTGTTAAGATAGTTGTAATAATATTTATTATAGATGCTTGCTTACGTAATCTATTCATTGACAGAGTATGTAGTAACCACTCAGCTTGTGTTCTCTCCCTCCTACTCTCCAATGAAGGAAATAGGAACGGTCATCAACAGCAACCAGCAGCTACAATAAAGCAGCACTGGGAGCCCACTTCACACTCAGGAGAAAACACTCAAGCTCTTCCTCGTGGGTACTGAGTTTGGACACTTTAGAGCACATTTCACCAGTTACAAACTATAGAAATGATCCCTGAAAGTATAGTCTTAATGAACCTTTACTACAAGCAAAGAACAGGCTGCCAAAGGTTTCTATTACACATGTGGTGACATTCCGTACATTTCACATTTACACAAACATAAACAATATTATCAAACAAAATTTTTAAAAAATAATTCCTGAAGTTTCATAGGATTGCAATGCTTTTAAATAAAATTGACAAGATTGTTGGTGTGAAATAACAATGGCTTATTTTGCATACAACACGCCCACTAGCCAATGAGTCACAGCTTTCAGTTTGCAGGATTCTCCCAAAACTCCCACACTGCTCCCATACACACAGCCACATTCTATAACAGCGACTATCCTTCCCAATATCTTACTCAGTGTAATTATTATTATTCAGCATAAGACAAGGACAGTAAACAGGACTGTGGAAACAATTTTGTATTGATCAGTAAACAGTTTCAATGAAAATTTTTAGAACAGATCTGTACCAAAGTAAGTGTCAACTCGGGATGGAAGAGGTGCAGTATATAGGACACCGGGTGGGGTACAAAAACTGGAACCGGCCAAGATAGAGGCAGTCGCTAGCTGGCCCAGTTCCCGCACCAAAACCCAAGTGCCTGCCTTCCTAGGGACTGCGGGGTCCTACAGGAAATTTGTCCCCAATTATAGCGCCATTGCTAAACCCCTCACCAACCTGACCCGCAAGAACCTGCCCCGACAGGTAGCTTGGACCCCAGAGTGAGAGCAGGCATTCCAAGCTCTCAAGGACACCCTGGTAAAAGCCCCTGTGCTGGCTGCCTCAATCACAGGAAAAGTTTTCTCGTCCACACAGATGCCTCTATGTTCGGACTGGGAGCAGTACTGAGCCAGGTCGGGGACGATGGCAGTTACCTCAGCAGGAAGCTCTTACCCAGGAGGTAAGCTACGCCGCCATCGAAAAGAAGTGCCTGGCGTTGGTGTGGGCACTCAAAAAACTGCTGCCGTACTTGTATGGACAGCAATTTACCCTGCTCACGGATCACAACCCGTTGGTGTGGCTTAACCGGGTCTTTGGGGAGAATGCCAGGTTTTTACGGTGGAGCCTGGCCCTGCAGCCGTATGACATTGCCATTAACTACAGACCCGGTAAGCAGAATGGCAATGCCGATGACCTGTCCAGGAAAATCGCCCTGGACAAGTGATCCATGGGTGCTTTCCCCGGACATCAACAGGTTGATCCGCTGGGATCCACCTGGATGCCGACTAGTGGTTAAGGGGGAGCTTTGTAGCGGGATCACCACTAAACCGTAAAGTGTGGTAGTGTATTTGCCTATGTTCCCCATGTATTCGTGATTACTTGTGTGTTTTACCTTCTCCCCGTTCGGGAGACTGCGTACGAACACAGCCCGTTCGTCTCACGAACGGGGACCACCCCAATACCCCATTTAGAATTTTTATTTAGAATGTTCACACCTCGCTAACGACTTGTGGAAACCACAAATTGCAAGGGAAGCTTTGGCGTGTGCCGACCCGTTCGTTAGACGAACGCCATCCAAGGGAGCACTCGCAGATTGGTTCTCACCTCGTTCGGCTCCCAAAAGAGGACCTCCCCAGCGACCCTTGGAGTGTTCACACTAATCAATTAGAATGTTGGCAACTTGTAATATAAGTGTGAAACCGCAAGGGAAGTAATTAATGAGTGCTTCCCTGGGTGGCCGCCATTCGTATAGATGAACGCCGGTCAGGGGGAGCATTCGTGTACGGAAAGGAGGCGCTTCCCTTGCTTGGTTTCACCCAGGTACCCCGTGAACAGAGGCTGTTCATGCTGGTTACCATTCTGGGGGTCCCTGAGATTGATGGGGACACTCTGTGTGGACAATGGCGGTTTGGCGGGCTTTCTGTACCTGGGAGCCCAGGAGGCGGGAATCTTTCACACGCACAGGCCCTTGGGAAGGGACATGGTGTGGCAGGAACAGGGGACAAAGGGACTAGGGACCCGGATCCAATATACGACCCCTGGGAGGGGAAGGACAAAGGGAGGGGACATTGTCTTTTACCTGTTTTCCACCCCCTTGCATGGGGAGAGTATAAAGCCGAGTGTGGCCAATAAAGCTTGTTGTTGTACCCCGGGAACTGTGTGTCGTCTAGTTACTGGGGGAAAATGGGTCTGGTCAATAATTAATAGCGGAGGTAACCAGCCGGGTTACCCAGGGTCTGTTACACTAACATACTCTGCTTTCTTGCCTTTTACTAAAGATTTCTGTGGAAAGGAGCAGCT
This sequence comes from Pelobates fuscus, assembly GCF_036172605.1. Classification (NCBI taxonomy): domain Eukaryota; kingdom Metazoa; phylum Chordata; class Amphibia; order Anura; family Pelobatidae; genus Pelobates; species Pelobates fuscus. The sequence continues at coordinate 394,145,070 of NC_086319.1, read as the reverse complement.
TTTATGAAATCTGACAAAGGTCAGGCTATATAATTGTTTTTAAAAAATTGTTTTTAAAAAAAAATTATTTTATGGTTGTTATAATTCCCGAAAGAATTATTTGTGTAAATCTGGCTACGTATTTGCACTCCTACTCCAAAGCAAAAGTGTCTCTAAACGTCAAAAACAATGTGTGTGTGGCTCACTTAACAGCCATTATTCAACACTTCTCAAGTTCATTGTACAACGAGCTCTGGAATAGACTAGCTTCAGGTTGACCAAATAGTTAGCCATTCTCTTCACTTATGTTTTTTGCTTTAACTTTTATTTTTATTTGGGTGCTATTAGCATTTTTTTCAAGTGGGCATTGTTCTTCTCTGTATGTTACTTGGTATTCTGGTAAGACAACAAAAATATATGCTATATTTCTAATGTTTCCTCTTTTTTCGAAAGTCATATAATAGCACTTTCCTGCTAGTGTTGAGAGTGATATAATTTAAAAAAAAAAACCATCAAATAATTATTGAAAACTACTATTCCCTGACCGGGAATCGAACCCGGGCCGCGGCGGTGAGAGCGCCGAATCCTAACCACTAGACCACCAGGGAAAGATGCAAAATGTCAATTAACGTAAATGTAAATTGAAAGACATGAACCACCTTCAATCTCAGAAATAACAGTAAATTCAATCCACATAGGAATTCCTTATAGCCTTAGAACTTAATATAAAATATGTGGAAACTATACAGTATGAGATTACTAACATGCATTTCTTTAGTCACCCATTTATTGGCTCATGTAAATTCTGTATTGTCATACTACATAAGACAACATCTATAATCAAAGTACTGAAGTGTGGCTCAGTGGCAAGACAGCAGGCCAGGGACACAGAAGGATCCAGGTTCAGTAAAGCACCTTTGGTATGGCCCTGCCTGGATGTCACAGTGACAATTACATTAATGTCCCTTTTACCTGGACTGACTTACACTGAACAAAAGGTATTGTACGAAACTGGTTCGTGGATTGCAGGATAACACTTACAAGGAAAGGTTACAGGAACTTAACATGTATAACTTGGAGGAAAGACGTGACAGGGGGGATATGATAGAAACATTTAAATACATAAAGGGAATCAACACAGTAATGGAAGAGACTATATTTATAAGAAGAAAAACTACCACAACAAGAGGACATAGTCTTAAATTAGAGGGGCAAAGGTTTAAAAATAATATCAGGAAGTATTACTTTACTGAGAGGGTAGTGGATGTATGGAATATCCTTCCGGCTGAAGTGGTAGAGGTTAACACAGTAAAGGAGTTTAAGCATGCGTGGGATAGGCATAAGGCTATCCTAAGGCCAGGGACTAATGAAAGTATTTAAAAAAATTGGGCAGACTAGATGGGCCGAATGGTTCTTATAAAGCCAGGGACTAATGAAAGTATTTAAAAAAAAGTGGGCAGACTAGATGGGCCGAATGGTTCTTATCTGCCGTCACATTCTATGTTTCTATAACCATAAGGAGCACAAGGAATGCAGATAGGATGTTTCAATACATACATATACTTTATATGCTCCCAGAAGTCAATTTTCTATCCTTTTTTTCCCACTCCAGCTTAAACTCTATGCAGACCACTGTATTCAAGTGGATATTTTAGTTACAGCTTCCCATTGATACTGCACTGTGGTGACATTCTGTCATCAAACTAATATGGTGACCAGGGGTCATGTGACCAAGCTCATGTATGCCTTTCTCACAGTGGGATAAGCTTTACCTTTGATATGGTAATTCAATACCTTTACAGGTCAGGAAAGAGATAACCACCCCCCCCTATCCCCATTCCTTTCTGTTCCTTCTTGGCTGCGCTACTAAGCAGACCCTTAAGTAGACATGGGCTAATTTTTATCATGGTGAACTGTGAGTGGGATCTGGTTATTTTATAAGATTTAGTTGTTATTGTTAGTTAGGTTGTTGTTGCTGTTGTTGTTGTTGTTGGTATAGTTAGTTAGATTGTGTGTCATTATTTGCATGTTGTTGTTGTTTTGTCTCTGAATAAATATTTGTTAAAGTAGACGGACCAGAGTTTATATGTGTATGCGTACATAATAATTTATAGAGTTTGGTAATACACCACATGTGGCGACCATGAATTTTAGACTTCTACAACAAATGTTTGTGAGGCGCAATAACTACCATATTGATACATAATCTAAGAGCAAGAGACTTTATAGCATAGGATTCGTTGTTGAAACAAATATACAAATGTGTTTTGTTGACTGTTTTAAATTTGTGTATTGTGACTGACATATTTTGTTGCAAATTGTAGCATTTATAGGTTTCACTTTGTTTCTGTACAGTTTTAAAGTATTGGTGATAAAAAGGGAAAATTGAATAGTTTCACTGCATTGGAACCTTTGATGTTTTGGCCATTTTAATAGCCCATGTGCTGTATTGTCTCTCTCTTGTTGCAACTAACCAGAATGAAACTTAATCTATTTTAATTGTTTTCTTAGATGTTACATTTTGAGGCTTCCCTGCATTCTAAGTTTAAATAGCAAACATTTTTTGTTGTTGTTATCTTTTGTCTGTTTGAATAATTGAATTCAGGATAGGAGCATAATGTTTGTGCATTATGACTGACAGAACGTATTTTGTTGCAAATTGTAGCATTTATAGTTTAATTTTGTTTCTGCACAGTTTTAAATTATTGGTGATTAAAGGGGAAGATTGAATAGTTGCACTGCATTGGTATTATTGATGTTTCGGCCATTTTTAATAGCCCATGTGCTGTATTGTCTCTCTCCTGTTGCAACTAACTAGAACTAAACTGAATATATTGTAATTGTTTTTGGATGTTACATTTTGTACATTTTGTGGCTTTCATTGCATTCTAAGTTTAAATAGCAATCTGTTTGGTTTTTTTTTTGTTGGTTCTCTTTTGTCTGTTTGAACCATTGAATTCTGGGTAGGAGCATTGTGTTTACATGATAAAGGTATTGGGGCTAATACAGTGTGGTGGCTATTGTTTAGCCAGGTTACCATTTCCATTTTTACACTGGAGTGTGTTTAATAGAAAATGAAAAGTTTGTATTTGAGGTAAATATTATGAAGTAAAGGTGCCTAGATTTTTATATGGTTGGGAATGATCATTGTGCTGAAGTTACAGTCAGGTATTTTTCAGTTCCCATATCTTCCTTTTAAATCATTCTGTTTATTTGTAAACCCCCCACCCCCTCCCCTTAAACAAACAGGGTGGTTTTGTGTTTTGCTATCTGTGGGCATTTCTCGTATTGAGACTGTGACGTTTTTTTCTTAAAAGACAAGAGTTTGTTTGAATAGGTTAATGTAATTAAGTTTTTCAAATGGTCCAATCTCTTTGGAGCCAGTTTCAGTTGTTTTTTTAAATTAATGCCATTGTTAAAAGCTTGTTGTTGTTTTTTTTTTTTTTTTAGTCTGCTAGTCTATTTCGATTAAAGAGCTCAGTTTTAAAATGTCATTTCTGGGTACTAAGTATTTTTCTGTAGACGTACTAGAGTACTTCAAGAATGACATTGACAAACATGATGGACCATATGAGCTTCCAGAACCAGCAGGCCCCAATTGTGGAAAATATGAAGGTTTCATGGATGTTTTGACACAGATTGTTGCTAATAAAAAGTGCCATATTAAGAAAAGGAAAAGCTTGGTTGTTGCTACAATAAGGGGTTTGGCAAGCATGGTAGTCGAATTGCAGCAAGCTAATTTAGTAACCACTAATAAAATGGAAGATGCTCTTGATAAAAGAGATTGTTTTAAAATAGCTGCCCTAAGAACAAACAAAATGATCGAGGGGTTGGAGAAGGAATTAAAGGAAATAGAACAACAGAGAGATGCATATAGTGCTAAGATCACTGAACTCCAAGACCTAGTCATGGAATATAAAATGAAAATTAAAGAAAACACAAATAAATGGGATAAGGAGATTCCTAGAGTATGCCCAGACCAGTCGTATTATATATCTGAAAGTAAAGAACCAGTGCTGGGAACAAAACACAAGGGAAATGTGCCAATTGTAAATGGTGTCCCACAAGCCCCTATAATAATAACTGAACATTTTAATGTAAGAGAAATGCCTACTAGCTTCTCTAGACAGACAAGGACTATGTCAATCACAGACAAAGATAATTTCCAGAAATGGTGGGGAAGTATGCCAACTGACGACTTTAACACCTTTACACATTGGTTTATGAGGGGAGCAAATAGAGCAAAAAGAGGAGGTCTTAACTTAGAAGAATGGACAGAACTGTTAGAATATGCTATGGGTCCTTTGGCTAGCAGACTATTTGGATTTAATAACAGTGTGTCTGATCAGGCAGGAAGAATTGCTGCAACAAATTTCTATCTAGTCAGCATAGAGAAAGAAATAGCTAATATTATGATGAGGCCAGCAGATGGTCCTAGAGAGGTAGCTCAAAGGATATTGTTCTGGTATACGCTACGCCAACCTCAACAGCCTCTGGTCTTGGGCTCACCAGAACACATTGCTAAAGTAATGGAAGCCCTTCCCTGGGAGTGTCAAGAATTTGTCAGGCTTTTTGATCCAACACCAGCAGACTTAGAGATTGTACTAACTAGAGCTGACAATTGGTGGATTAAGCATCCTTCCTCAGAACAGGCCTTCTCCGTTTCAGCCATAAGAACATTCAAGGTTGACTCTGGTAGAGATTTAGATGGTAAATGGAGAAGCCAGAGGTGGGATGTACCCGAACAAGAGGGATAATGAGAACTGGACCAAAACAGGACTTTGACAAAAGATGGAGAGATCCACAGAGGGACCATAGGAATAGGGACAGTGCTAAAAGAAGCAATGTAATGGGAGATAATTGGAAAAATAGATGGGAGGGGCCTAAGGTAATCAATAATAATTGGAATAATAATAATACATGGGAGAGGCTAAAAAGGAGAGAGAATAACTGCAAAAATCACAGTTGGCAAGAAAAACAGAGAAACAACAGGAACAGTTATTGGGAGAATAATTGGAGAAGGAACCATAGATGGGATGAGCATCAGACTAATAGACGGAATTGGGATAATTGGAGGAATAAAGAAAGGAATAGAGACTACTGGGACCTAAAGAGACAGACTGAGAGATTGGAGGCAGACATGAAAGCACTTAGGGAACAGATGAGGGAGGGAAATACTGATCAATTGGGGTTCCCCAGTAATTAATAACTCCCATAATGTTTGTTGTCCTCTACATCTGTATGTATGTATGTTTGTTTTTCTTTTGTTTCTATATTTTATCTGTCTCACCATTATCTCGTAACACTCCAGTTTAAAGAGGACCTTAGTATGTATTGTTATACATATATATATATATATATTTTCATATTAAGGATAAGCCTCTAAATTCATTAATTACAGTCAGGTGGGCCAAATTCCAAATATTTTTTGTTTTTATTAGTTTAGCACGCCTGCCCTGCCAGCTATGTTTTTTTTTTTGTTGTTTTTTTTTTTTGATGCTGGATTAATAATTTAAAAAAATCATAGTTTAAGTGAATTGTGGCCAACGTGAGGCTTATATTTGATCACACTGGAGAGATGTGATAGTGTAACTTTCTGTTTACAACCGTAAAAACATTAAAAGCATTTTTTTTTATTTGGTTCCCAACAAATATAGCCTCAAGTTGATTTTTGATTGATCTATAGATTGCACGCTGCCAAACTGTGTCATGGTAGCATTCAGTCTATTTTTTTTTTCTTCTCTCTCTCCATCTTTGATGCCTTTTTTTTTTTTTTTTTTTTTTTGCTTTTTGTCATTAAGAATATAGGGAAATTAGATTGCCTTGAGTGAAGATGGCATAAAGAATAAAGTGACAATGTATGCTATTTGTTCTATTTGGCTATACGCAGGGGATTAAATAGTTGTGGGTATGAGAATTTGCACCTATGTTCAATTGCGAATACATTTTTCACCCTTACATCTTTCCCACTCACATTCATGTATTGTAATTTTCAGTTAAAACTATGTACATTTTGTGATTATTGCATGTATTCACCAGTAAATTATAAAATAACTAATATGGTTTTGTGTTCAACTCTCCATCAGGTGTGGAGTAAATGTCTAAATTAATCAAAATTTCAGGAGACATTTGTGGGTCTTTTACCTACATCTAAAATGTAAACATAGCCTTAAGACACCACAACCAAATAGATTTTATTAGACAAAACTAGTTAAGCCTTTGACACAAGACAATACGCTGATTACTGTTGTACATTTTTCATTGTCTGTGTTTGATTCAAAGAACATTTTAATTGGAAGGCCCAGAGAGGTGAAGGTAACTGACATGTCCTGTCACAGTTTACTATACAGATGAAGAAGTGCTGGGATTACCAAGACAAACTATTATCATGAAAATGATTACTATTCAGATGAAGAGGTGCTGGGATTACACGTCAAACTATTATCCTGAAAATGGATACTATACAGATGAAGAAGTGCTGAGATTACCAAGTCAAACTATTAACACAGCCCAGAATGAGGATAAAGTAACAGCAAGAAGCAGGAATTTGTGTCATTTCAAGGTGGTCACAGAATGAGTTTCCCCTACACTCATGAACTTGCATGTGCCATTAAACAAACAAACCTCAAGCTTTGTAATGGATTGGCTAAGACAATATTCAAGGAGAATTCATTCTAAAATCACAGCTATCAAGCACACAGATCAGTCACAGTCTTCAGATTCCAGTCCCAGGCTAAACTAAACATCATATTGTGTCATAAACTAGTGATAATTACTGTATGGGGTTGATTGTGTCTGGATTTTACTTTACTTCACATGAACACATTACCATATAATATTAATGAACAACTACCAGGGTTCTTACCAACCCACTAGGGCAGTAGTTAATTTAAAAACGGAACAACTGAAAACAATAGAAATTGGGGGAATGTGCGGTGATGCAACCCCTGTTTGACTATATTCTTTCTCTCACTTTTAAATGTGCTCAACATAAGAGAAAAAAAAGTGAGGGAATGTGGTGACATTCTGTCATCAAACTAATATGGTGACCAGGGGTCATGTGACCAAGCTCATGTATGCCTTTCTCACAGTGGGATAAGCTTTACCTTTGATATGGTAATTCAATACCTTTACAGGTCAGGAAAGAGATAACCACTCCCCCCTATCCCCATTCCTTTCTGTTCCTTCTTGGCTGTGCTACTAAGCAGACCCTTAAGCAGACATGGGCTAATTTTTATCATGGTGAACTGTGAGTGGGATCTGGTGATTTTATAAGATTTAGTTGTTATTGTTAGTTAGGTTGTTGTTGCTGTTGTTGGTATAGTTAGTTAGATTGTGTGTCATTATTTGCATGTTGTTGTTGTTTTGTCTCTGAATAAATATTTGTTAAAGTAGACGGACCAGAGTTTATATGTGTATGCGTACATAATAATTTATAGAGTTTGGTAATACACCACCTGCACTACCTGGCATCTACAGCGACAGTGGCTTGTTGGGTATGTAGGCTTCTTTCTCTAACTGGGATTGATCACTCCTCGAGGGCCCATTCAGTTGGCTCCTGTAGACATAGCTGTCAGTACCATGACTATCGTGGCCGGTTAGCTCAGTTGGTTAGAGCGTGGTGCTAATAACGCCAAGGTCGCGGGTTCGATCCCCGTACGGGCCAGCTAAGTTTTGGTTATCATCTCCAAGGCAAAACTTTCAAATAGCCAGAGAATCATGGGGAACCTTGCTTTTAGACACCGGTAAGGTAATGAAGGTTTTAAACCCTTCAGCAACTTGTAATGGGAGGGAAAGGGGCACTAGAGGGTCCTGCAGTGCCAGGAAACTTGGTTTCTTAGCGCTATAGGGTCTTTAGGTTCCCCCCACCCTCAGGATCCCACTCCCGTTGAAGTGATTAAACACTCGCCTTTCTCCAGTGCCGGGCTCCCTCGGTGCTGGGAAACTCTCCTCCTCCTCCTGACGTCAGCGCTGAATGAGCATGCGCGGCAGGAGCCGCCCATAGGAAAGCCCATAGAAAAGCTGTCTTGATTTTCACAGTGAGAAGCGCAGAAGCGTCTCTAGCGGCTGTCAGTGAGACAGCTACTAGAGGCTGGACTAACCCTAGTGTAAACATATCAGTTTACAGCTGCAGGGTTAAAATCTGTGGGACCTGGGACCCAGACCACTTCATTGAGCTGAAGTGGTCTGGGTGACTATAGTGGTCGTTTAAGGACAGAGACAATTGTACAAGTTCTGATCAAAGCAAAACCTGGAATTTGACTATGTGTCTGTTCAACCATAATTCACCTTTTTCATATTAAGTGCACCCACACTTATTATAGATATTTTTTTTCAGGAGAAGCAGGGCTTTCATTTCACATCAAATATTTCTATCTGGAACTATTTAATATGAATAAAATCTAAAACAAAGTTTAAGAAATGTTATATTTTTTTAGTTCTGCATGGCATTTTAACTGTGAATATCATAATACTGTTAGCTTTTATTGCAGTAAAATACACATATTTGTATTCAGCAATGTCTCATGAGTACTCCCATGTACAGGAACTAAAAGGAGAGCTGGGAGAGGAAAATAATGTCTGGTCTCTGAGCAGGATGGGCACCAACCCTATATGTAAGCGACAAAAAAAGGAAACAAGCTTTGCCCAGACCAAAGTGTACTGAAAACTGCTTTAAAAATTAACTTTTAAGAACTATCATTTAAAATCAGTCATAATGAGGAAGTGAGTGGGAATTAAACAGACTCCCTTAAACACCTTAATAGGTGCAAAATAAAGCACAATGTTGTCTAAAGCAACTATGTTGCAACGTGCTTTATAAAAAGAGAGAATTGTTGCTCTTGCTGGCAGAGACAGCTTCACTGTAGTGAAATGATTAAGCACACAGAGATAAATCTTTCTGCTGCTGATAGAGACCTGTGAATATGTGTCTCGTGCAGCAAAAAGGGGAGTTGGTCAAAAAATGATGCAGACTCCCTTAGAAGGGAGCTTTGTGAGTGCAAGGATACAATACTGTGCTGTCTAAAGCCACAGTGTTGTTATGTAACAGGTGTTGCTAATGCTAGCAGAGAATGAAAAATATGTGTCTCATGCAGCTACACGTTAGTGAAGAACATTTAGCACCTCTGAATGTATGTCTCATGCAGCCCACTTGTCACTGCAAATACTGTGCTGTCTAAAGCCACAGTATTGTTGCTAGTACCTGTTACTGGCAGAGACAATGCACAAGTTGTCAGCTTGTTCAGCATAAGGTTCTATATAGATAGTTGCCGTCTGGGAGGAGTTGGACTGATCGGTCTGAGCGGGAAAAACCCTAATCTGAGCCTTCAAGGGCACCTGAGTAGAATAATACACTTAAACTATCTATACTATGTGCATGCCTATAGTGCATAGAATTCTATAGTAAGATCGTTGGTAATATGCTATTACTATAGTGCACATAACACTGAATCTAGCCTGGTAAGGTGAAGTGAAATCCTTCCTGTCAGCCCTCTATGGATCATGAGTCAAATGATGTTCACATATGGCAGTCCGAGAGTGCGAGTGTACCCCGAAGCACGTTTCGCCAGCATGGGCGGCTCTTCAGGGTTTTTTAAGCCAATGGTTTTACAGTGTTTCCTCTCACTGTCACACATTTGTCCTTGCACAATCTGAAGTCGGTCGTAACTTTTCCAGAGGCGGGTTCGCACAAAGTTGGCCAAAGAAGTACGTTTATGGAGGTTGGCGGGCCCCTTCTTATAAATTCCACTTGAGGGTTTATGTATTTCCCACTTAGGTGTAGTCCCAAAAAGGAAAGTTCAGGCCTTCTTTGAGCCGTGTCCTTTGGTAGTGGTGCTGACCTTGTGGGGCTAGCAAATACGTAATCCACAGGTGGTCTTCTTCACGGATAATCTAGCAGTTGTGCACTCGGAACTGTCTTTCAGCAGCTTCAAGGCCGGTGGTGAGTTTTCTGTGGGGCTTTGTTCACTTGTGTATGGAGTTAAATGTCTCTTTCCGGGTGCAGCATGTCCCTGGTTACCTTAATGCAATTGCAGACTCTCTCTCTCGTTTTCCGTGGGAGCGGTTCAGGCAGGCAGCACCGGAGGGCCTGCCCTGTCTGGAAGTGATGTGGAAGCTTAGGATGTCATGCTTGCAGGATGGGTGAGGTCTTCGCTATCTCCTGCTACATGGAAGGCGTATGAGAGGGTCTGGCAGGATTGGTACCGACTGGTGGCGCAGGTAGGGTCAATTAAGGGGTATTGCTATTTACTGACTAATCTGGCTCAGGAGGGATGTATTAACAAGTGCATGTCAGCACTAGCCTTAAACCATATGTTTTAGTTTTAATATGTTTTGGATCATTGTCCGCGTTAACGCACCTATTTTATTACTGGTTTTGCAGGATAATTATTTTAATAAATTGTCTGCAGCTTTATCTTATACCCATAATCGGTGTTGTGTTTTATTTACTATACCAAGCTTTGTATTTGCTAGAGCAAGCTTAAACATTGCAGGTACAACCTGGAAATGTAGTGTTGAGGAAAGTGTGGACAAAGGACGACACTGGCGTTCACATGGTTAACAGCTGCAGGACGCAACAGTTGCTCAAAGAATTCATGTAACAGCATATCAGCTCGGGGCGTACCTAATTTACATACCCACAATGCTTTGCAAAACAAAATGGCCATTTTTATTTACGTATTCAAATAATGATAAGTCTTTTTTTTTGTCATTCTTTCTTTTATTGGGGCACTGGGGTGTAGTGTACAAAAAAATAAAGGGAGGGTGCAATAGTAGATAGGCGCATATTACATTTGTGTAGTATTACGAAAGCACTCTTGAAATTAATAGCCTCTTTGAACTTTTTTGGAAAACAAGCAATGCAGTCTACAAACAGGAAATGTAGTTTTGAGGGATGTGTGGACAAAGTACGACCCCAGCAATCACATGGTTAACAGCTGCAGGGCTCAACAGTTAGACAAAGCATGCAGTCAACAGCATGTCAGCTGGGTACGTGCCTAATTTACATACCCACAATGCATTGCAAGGCATGATGGCCATGTTCAATTAGCTACTAAATTAATAACAGTTTTTCAGAGGCAATACGGTATGTTTTTTATTTAACCCCTTAAGGACACAACTTCTGGCATAAAAGGGAATCATGACGGAATATATCCGCCATGTGTCCTTAAGGCGGTAATAATTATACTGGATTCTCCATGTTGCAGTTTATTGTAGTATTGCTCTCCATATGTTTAGAAGCACATGTCTGAAACTGATGTGCTACCGTGACTTTTTGGTTGCATGCTCTGGTTTCTCTTCAGACCGAATAAATCTTTCGCCTTTTACTAAAGATTTCCGTGGAGAGGAACAACCATGAGTTTCATTCAATTTTTTGAGGCCTGACCTGTGTCAGGTTAAATAATTGTTTAATAAAAGAGACCATTATAGTAATTAGAACAAATCTTTTGCTGTTCTGAATATGTCATTGCCTTCTACGGCCGAAAGGTCTCTAAAGTGTAAAGGCGATATGTGTATGGACAAGATAATGGTCATTATTTGTCACATCTTAAGTACATCTTTCTAAAATGAGATTCTTGTCCCTTATGTCTGCTCACTCGCCTTCCCTTCTTTTTATCCTTTCTTTGTCTTGGTCTTCCAATATCTTTTCTTCTATTTTTAGCTTTCTTCATGAGCTCTGGAATAGACTAGCTTCTAATATAGGGGGCCCCCACCCACCCCCTTATCCGAATAGCCCGAATTTTGTCCAAATTCACATTCGGACCGAAACGAATTGCAGACTCTCTCTCTCGTTTTCCGTGGGAGCGGTTCAGGCAGGCATCACCGGAGGGCCTGCCCTGTCTGGAAGTGATGTGGAAGCTTAGGACGTCATGCTTGCAGGATGGGTGAGGTCTTCGCTATCTCCTGCTACATGGAAGGCGTATGAGAGGGTCTGGCAGGATTGGTACCGACTGGTGGCGCAGGTAGGGTCAATTAAGGGGTATTGCTATTTACTGACTAAACCGGCTTGGGAGGGGTGTATTAACAAGTGCATGTCAGCACTAGCCTTAAACCATATGTTTTAGTTTTAATATGTTTTGGATCATTGTCCGCGTTAACGCACCTATTTTATTACTGGTTTTGCAGGATAATTATTTTAATAAATTGTCTGCAGCTTTATCTTATACCCATAATCGGTGTTGTGTTTTATTTACTATACCAAGCTTTGTATTTGCTAGAGCAAGCTTAAACATTGCAGGTACAACCTGGAAATGTAGTGTTGAGGAAAGTGTGGACAAAGGACGACACTGGCGTTCACATGGTTAACAGCTGCAGGACGCAACAGTTGCTCAAAGAATTCATGTAACAGCATATCAACTCGGGGCGTACCTAATTTACATACCCACAATGCTTTGCAAAACAAAATGGCCATTTTTATTTACGTATTCAAATAATGCTAAGTTTTTTTTTTTGTCATTCTTTCTTTTATTGGGGTACTGGGGTGTAGTGTACAAAAAAATAAAGGGAGGGTGCAATAGTAGATAGGCGCATATTACATTTGTGTAGTATTACGAAAGCACTCTTGAAATTAATAGCCTCTTTGAACTTTTTTGGAAAACAAGCAATGCAGTCTACAAACAGGAAATGTAGTTTTGAGGGATGTGTGGACAAAGTACGACCCCAGCAATCACATGGTTAACAGCTGCAGGGCTCAACAGTTAGACAAAGCATGCAGTCAACAGCATGTCAGCTGGGTACGTGCCTAATTTACATACCCACAATGCATTGCAAGGCATGATGGCCATGTTCAATTAGCTACTAAATTAATAACAGTTTTTAAGAGGCAATACCGTACACGGTATGTTTTTTATTTAACCCCTTTTAAGGACACAACTTCTGGAATAAAAGGGAATCATGACGGAATATATCCGTCATGTGTCCTTAAGGCGGTAATAATTATACTGGATTCTCCATGTTGCAGTTTATTGTAGTATTGCTCTCCATATGTTTAGAAGCACATGTCTGAAACTGATGTGCTACTGTGACTTTTTGGTTGCATACTCTGGTTTCTCTTCAGACCGAATAAATCTTTCGCCTTTTACTAAAGATTTCCGTGGAGAGGAACAACCATGAGTTTCACTCAATTTTTTGAGGCCTGACCTGCGTCAGGTTAAATAATTGTTTAATAAAAGAGACCATTATAGTAATTAGAACAAATCTTTTGCTGTTCTGAATATATCATTGCCTTCTACGGCCGAAAGGTCTCTAAAGTGTAAAGGCGATATGTGTATGGACAAGATAATGGCCATTATTTGTCACATCTTAAGTACGTCTTTCTAAAATGAGATTCTTGTCCCTTATGTCTGCTCACTCGCCTTCCTTTCTTTTTATCCTTTCTTTGTCTTGGTCTTCCAATATCTTTTCTTCTATTTTTAGCTTTCTTCATGAGCTCTGGAACAGACTAGCTTCTAATATAGGGGGCCCCCACCCACCCCCTTATCCGAATAGCCCGAATTTTGTCCAAATTCACATTCGGACCGAAACGAATTGCACATGTCTAACAAATAGTGATAATAATAGTAGAATAAATAAAGATAGTAACTGTAGTATAAAATGATATGGTCTGGTTCTTCCTGGAAGGGACACTACATGTGTAATAGAAACATGAAAGGATAAGTAAACTATCCAAAAAGAATCCGATACAAATACGTGGATACAATGTTGCTAATCCACCACTAGATGTCACTCAATAGCCGTATAAAGTCCTGTAGGAAATTGCAACATAGTAGCTGAAATTCTACAAGATATTATAGTTTCCTATTTTCATGTAGAGTGATTCCCCAGGCTATAGTATGAATCTAGGAGTCAAAAAAATATATAAATCTTGGGCAACAGGGAAGGTGCCAATTGGTCCCTATTATAGTCTAACAATTAGCCAAATAGCTAGTCCCTACGTATTTGTCAGCCGGCACATGTCCCCTCCATGCTCTGAGCCCAATAATCAAGTAGTGCAAGATTAGTTTCAATAAATAACCCTATGCCCAACCATATAAAGAGGGATTGAGAAACCCTATTGGAGAAAGCCAGAGTAAGGTATAGGCATCCCCAACTCCGAAGGCTGGTGTCAAAAGTTAAAGTACAGTCTAAGAGCCTCCTGGTTCGGGAGATACACCAGAAAGCCCCCTTCCAGTTTGTCCAGTTCTTGTAACAATGATTATGCAAATTGTGTTAGTTGTTAAATGTCAGTTCTTGCAAATGGCCCAACAGTACATAAAGTAATATGTCCTATTGTGTTTTACACCCCACCTCCTATAGACTGTAAGCTCGTTTGAGTAGGGTCATCTTCAACCTATGGTTCTTGTAAGTTTTCTTGTAATTGTCCTCTTTATAGGTAAATCCCCCCTCTTATAATATTGTAAAGCTCTACGGAATCTGTTGGCGCTATATAAATGGCAATAATAATAATAATAATAATTTGTTTCTTAGTTATAAACAGTAAATGTAGTTTTGAGGGTTTAGACAAAGCGCAACCCCAGCACTCACATGGTTAACAGCTGCAGGGCTCAACAGTTAGACAAAGCATGCAACTGTTTTGCGAGCTGGGGGCGTGCCTAATTTACATACCCATATTGCATTGCAAAAAATAATGGCCATTTTTATGTACTTGTTAAAATAATGATAAGCTTTTAATACATATTATGATGTGTGTTCATTTAATATTTAATCATACCGGATTCTCCAAGCTACCTTCTCTCTAAATGCGTAAGGATTCTCTCTATATGCTTAAGAGGACATTTGTGAACCCGCTCTGCTACTCCGGTAGGCATTTGGCATACTCTGGTTTCTCTTCAGACCGAATAAATCTTTCGCCTTTTACTAAAGATTTCCGTGGAGAGGAACAACCATGAGTTTCACTCAATTTTTTGAGGCCTGAGTAATGTCAGGCTACATTAAGTGGTAAAATGTCAGATTTAAGTAACAAGTGAAACAGAGCATCCATTGAAATGATTACATTATCAATTAAATCTTAGTGCAAAATAAATCAAATATAAATATGCGACTAAATATTTGTTTAATAGTATCATTCTTTCATCCGTGTCATCATGCCTATAATTTCACTTTCCTAAGACACTGTCAATAATTGCCAGAGACAAAGTAAAGTCATTAAAAAAGAATTTCAAATATTTTCAGTATTTGTTCTGGAGATAATTCTGTGTCCAAAATTTGCCTGTGAACCCACACAAGTAAAACATTAAAATATGCATAATAATATAAAACCACACGTCAATTACCTTCAATAATGGCAATTATTTTTACTCACTGAATTTAAATTAACATTAAATCTTAATTAAAGCATCTACCAGCATGCTCTCCTCTCTTTGAATATTTGCATACGTTAAATAACTACATATCCCTGCATGCTCTTGTTTCTTGAATTCTGTGCACTACGATGAACTACACATCCCAGCATGCACTACTTTCGGGTACACTCAAAATATACCGAGCATTTTTTCTCATTCTGGAATCGGACAGACTCAACAGATAGACAAAGCATGTGTTTAACACCATGCTAGCTGGGGGCGTGCCTAATTTACATACCCACAATGCTTTGCAAAAAATAATGCCCATTTTTATGTACTTGTTAAAATAATGATAAGCTTTTAATACATACTATGATGTGTGTTCATTTAATAATTAATCATACCGGATTCTCCAAGCTACCTTCTCTCTAAATGATTAAGGATTTTCTCTATATGCTTAAGAGGACATTTGTGAACCCGCTCTGCTACTCCGGTTGCCATTTGCATACTCTGGTTTCTCTTCAGACCGAATAAATCTTTCGCCTTTTACTAAAGATTTCCGTGGAGAGGAACAACCATGAGTTTCACTCAATTTTTTGAGGCCTGAGTAATGTCAGGCTACAATAAGTGGTAAAATGTCAGATTTAAGTAACAAGTGAAACAAAGCATCTCATTGAAATGGTTACATTATCAATTAAATCTTAGTGCAAAATAAATCAAATATAAATATGCGACTAAATATTTGTTTAATAGTATCATTCTTTCATCCGTGTGATCATACCTATAATTTCACTTTCCTAAGACACTGTCAATAATTGCCAGAGACAAAGTAAAGTCATTAAAAAAGAATTTCATATATTTTCAGTATTTGCTCTGGAGATACTTCTGTGTCCAAAATTTGCCTGTGAACCCACACAAGTAAAACATTAAAATATGCATAATAAGGGGGCGGAGTCTGGTTGCCGAGCGGACCAGACGTGTGTCGTGCTGGCTCCTGCATTTGGCACCGATTAATCAACGAAACTGTCTAATTCAAGGCAAAATACCAGGTCAGCTGGGCATGATCTAAGCAGAGGGAGTCCCGGTGGCCTTCTGGATACCACACAAGCGACTATTACACAGATAACTGGATTCAGAGATTTGAGGCCTACTCGTGACAGAGAGGGGGAGAGGCGGCCGCTCTCCTCGTTCTTCAGCTACCCGTGGGACCCCACAATACTGCTTTTGATCCTCCCTTCCCCCCTCCCCCCCAGGACTGGTGGGGGTTATCCCGGTCCCCACTGGAGAACCCTCTGATTCACTCTAGTGGACTTTAACAAGCACCAGCAACGCCGGTGACTGCAGCCTGCCAGGCAAGATGACTGCCTTCCAAGTGGATACCCCCACACAAGCTCCCCGCCAGGTGCCTATGGATGCAGAGCCATGGCTGATAGCATTTGACAGAATCTGTGCCCAATTCTGGGCCAAGATGGCAAGGAGACAAGCATATACCTTACCCAGGGATCCACACGTTCAGGCTCAGCTCAGGCCTACGGGCTGCAGAGATCAAAGGAAGCACCTGAAGCGCACCTCACGCAGAGTCCAGACAGGGAAGAAGTTGCCTCCGGGCAGACCACCAAAGCGGCAACGCCGACAGCCCAACAAGCCACTCCATGGTAGCATCAGAAGACGGCACTCTGGTTGGCACAGTAGCTCCATGCGCAGATCGCGCCATTTGAGGGTTCCCGCTCAGAGGGGTCGGCCACATGCACCGCAGAGACCCAGAAGCCACGTGCCTGGTGATGATCTGTACCGGAGCCCGAGCAGAACAACACGAGAGTGCAGCGGTACCTGTGACTGGGAGGGCACCCACACGGGGCTAAACAGACTCTGGCTGTTATGTATCTGCAGCCTCCCATCTCTTGGCATCGGCTAGGCAGCCCCCAAAGACACACACAACACGCATACAATGCTTGCGGTACCCACATATTGAAATGGCAAGCAACCCAGTGGTTATTTTTTTAAATTTTATTTTATTATCTCCTGCTATACAGGTAGACCCTCTTCTTATATTTAAAGCTTACTAGTAATGTTAATTTAGGCAGTGCCGCCGGGCAAACGACCTTGGGTACACTCCCATGCTGTCCTCCGCAGACTACCCTCTCCCTGTTCAGCATGTTACACAGGGAACTACCTAATTTCTAGCCTGTCTCGTTAATATTCTGTTATACCACACACAGTCAGACACCAAGCCTAACATAAGCCTACTAGCCTCCTTTCTGACTAACACTAAAGTGTGATGTCCTACAAAATATATAAAATGTGCATACCCACAGCCACACTGTTTTAAATTCTGTGTAAATCTTATGTGTGCTGTTGCTGTTGTGGCAAGACATGCTTGTACTGTTTTATGTGCACGACAAAAATAAAGAATTAAAAAAAATATGCATAATAATATAAAACCACACGTCAATTACCTTCAATAATGGCAATTATTTTTACTCACTAAATTTAAATTAACAATAAATCTTAATTAAAGCATCTACCAGCATGCTCTCCTCTCTTTGAATATTTGCATACGTAGAATAACTACATATCCCTGCATGCTCTTGTTTCTTGAAATCTGTGCACTAACATGATGAACTACACATCCCAGCATGCACTACTTCCGGGTACACTCAAAATACACCGAGCATTTATTCTCATTCTGGACAGACTCAACAGATAGACAAAGCATGTGCTTAACACCATGCTAGCTGGGGGCGTGCCTAATTTACATACCCACAATGCTTTGCAAAAAATAATGCCCATTTTCATCTATGTAGTAAAATAATGATAATCTTTTCATACATATTATGTTGTGTGCAAGTTTATGTGATAATTAATTATGCCGGATTCTCCGAGCTACGTCTTAACTAAGGATTTCTCTATATGCTTAAGAGGACATTTATGAACCCGGTCTGCGACTGAGATTTAAGTTTATCATACTCTGGTTTCTCTTCAGACCGAATAAATCTTTCGCCTTTTACTAAAGATTTCCGTGGAGAGGAACAACCATGAGTTTCACTCAATTTTTAGAGGCCTGACACGTATCAGGCTACATAACAAATGTATAAAATCAGATTTAAATAACAAACTAAACAATGGAATCAGTTTCAATGGTAATGTTACCAACTAAATTCTAGGGCAAAAAATAAAATGTACATGCATGATAAAATATTACAGTATTGTTTTACAGTGTCATTTGTTCATCCATATAATCCTACCAGTAAGTTCAGTTTCCAGAGACAAAATAAAGTCATTAATTAGAAATGTCACATATTTCTCAGAATTTAATCTGGAGATTATTTTATGTCCAAGATGTTAAAATTGTAAAGTGTTACAGAGCAATAGTAGCAATAGTAAAAATCTCCCAGCATGCTTAACTGTCATGGAATCAGGGCACATACAAACTGACAGGCGTCAAATGTTTGGGTATCAGCAAGTACCATTACGTTCTGTAGACAGGGGACTGCAAATCAGGAATAACACAATACATGTTTAGAGACAAGGCAAAGTAATATTCTAAAAGTAAAAACCCTTGTTTTTTTTGCATTATATGAGTTTATGAGCATTTATTTCTTAAACCAAATATTAAAAAAAAGTAATTCTAAGTGAATCTTACATTAGACAAACAATAAATCAATCTTGTTGAAAAATAGTTAAATATATTTTTATTGTTGTACATGCAATTTCAGTCTCCTTAGAGACTGTCAAAAATTGCCATTGCTGACTATATTTCAAGTCATCATGGCGGGGTATTGGTAAAAGTTTTCAATTAGCAATAATCACGCCTCGGATAAACCTCATTGGCTACGATACTGCCACTGCGCAAAGCTAACTCATATGATCAAAGTGCACAGTCAACATTCAGAAAACTCTCATTTGCGTTGTGGAGAGACATGTGTGCATGCTAGGTCTGTGCTATGCATTCTGGGAGGCAGTATGGTAATTACACTGCGAATAGGCTACCAATCCTCAGGCTGTTCCCAGGAGACTGAATTAGAGACAAATTGTAAATCGGATATTTCTCTTAGCTTCCTATCTGATGAGGTGACCAAGGACTGAGGTAAGCAAAATAAGTTTTATTTTAACCCTTTCTGCACTACGGGGAGGTGGGGAGGTGGGGAGGTGCAAGGGAGGGGAAGCTATAGTGCCAGGAAAAAAACCTTTAAGTAAGATTCCTGGCTCTCATACCCAGAGGGCTTGGAGGCGTGGCTTGAAGCTATTAATCGTTTAATATTAGATTTCGGCAATTCGTACTGCAGGCACTATAACAACTTCAATAAGATGAAGTTCTGTAAGTTCAATAAGATGAAGTTGTTAAAGTGCCGGTAGTGTCCCTTTAAAGGACTGATTTCTCTTTAAATAAGTCCTTTTATAAAGTAAGAAAGCAGGGACACTCTTACTGCCTAAAGCTTTTGTACCTACCTGATCTAGCAGCTTCTTATCCCTATTATAAATGTTGCAGTACTGTTTATGGACTGTGTTACATTGTACAGCACCCACTTTGTGCTTGAACACAGGAAATTCAGAAATTCAGAGTGTTATAAAAGCCTATGGACATTACAGCAAATATGCTTCCCACTGTCTTACGCGGTGTATTTATTATCTAACATAGAAGGACAGAAAACAGGACTGGGAACAAGTTTTAAGTGATCAGTAAACAGTTTAAATAGAACATTTTAGAACAGATCGGTAGCAAACTTTAATTTCTGGCGAAATCGAGATTCTTGAAAGAATTTGGAAGTGAACGGGTTAATTCACCCCATGTGTGAGAGTTTGATCCAACGCACCGGGGGACACAGGGGATTGAAATTTACTCTGTAATACTCACTAAACCAGAGTTAAAATGAGTACTTAATATAGATAATAAGTACTCTCCCTCCCCCCGCTGGATGTTAGGAAGCAGACACAAACCTTTTCAGTATGTGTACATTTAGTAAGAAATCAGACAATGTTTTAAATGGAATGCAATACATACAGCTACCAACAGATGACGTAAATACTGATAGATTTCAGAACATACACTTTGCAGCCAACAGATGGCGCATGACTGACAAATGATTACACACGACAAAAAAAGCCAAGAAATAACGCACACACTAATTAAAACATAGATAACAAATGAGACAATTTCAAAAACACTTTAGAGCATACCAGCTCCTGACGAGATATCTTTGTTAACCCCTTCAGGACGGAGTCAATAGTGCACGTTCTGATCAAAACAAAACGTAAACAAAAACTGGAATTTGCGCTATATGTCTGTTCACCCGTAGTTCCCCTCTTTCATATTAAATGCACCCACACTTATTATATATCATTTTGTTCAGGAGAAACAGGGCTTTCATTTCATATAAAATATTTGTATTTGAAACAATTTATTATGAATAAAATTAAAAAAAACTGTGAGAAATTTGATTTTTTTTTTTAAATTTGTAGTTCCGCCTCACATTTTAGCTGTAAATGTCATAATACTGTTAGGTTTTACGGCAACAAAATGCACATATTTGTAATCAGCGATGTCTCACGAGTACAACAGTACCCCCCATTAACAGGTTTTATGGTGTTTTGGAAAGTTACAGGGTCAAATATAGAACGTTCCATTTTCAAATTGAAATTTGCCAGATTAGTAATGTTACCTTTGAGACGGTGTGGTAGCCCAGGAATGAGAATTACCCCCATAATGGCATACCATTTGAAAAAGTAGACAACCCAAGGTATTGAACATGGGGTATGTTTAGTTTTTTTTAGTAGCCACTTAGTCACAAACACTGGCCAAAGTTAGCGTTCATATTTGTTTTTGTGTGAAAAAAGCAAAAAACTAATATTTGGCCAGTGTTTGTGACTAAGTGGCTACTAAAAATGACTGGACATACCCCATTTGCAATACCTTGGGTTGTCTACTTTTGCAAATGGTATGCCATCATGGGGGTAATTCTTATTCCTGGGCTACCATACGGTCTCAAAGGCAACATAACTAATCTGGCAAATTTCAATGTCAAAAAAATGAAATGCAAGCCTTATATGTGACTCTCTAACTTTCCAAAACACCATAAAACCTGTACATGTGGGGTACTGTTATTCTCGGGAGATTTCACTAAACACAAATATTAGTGTTTTAAAACAGTAAAACATATTACAACAATAATATAGTCCATAAAAGTGCCGTTTGTTTGTAAAAAATGCAAAAAAACTTCACTTTTACTTAAAATATCATCGTTGTAATACAATTTACCAGTTTTAAACACTAATATTTGAGTTCAGCGAAGTCTCCCGAGTAAAACAGTACCCCCTATGTACAGGTTTTATGGTGTCTTGGAGAGTTACAGGGTCTAATATAGTGCATGCGAATTAAATTCTCTGCACTTTCTCCCTGTGTTGTCAGGCATGTCAATCAAATTTTAATTAATCAAATGACATAATTATGTTAAAAAATTACTTAAATATACACGTAGAATTTTAATATATATGCATTTATAGGTATATAAATTCTACGTGTATACTAATGTAATCTTTTATGTAATTATATGTATTTATCTCTCTATATATATTTGCGGTTATTTGTATTTTATATATAGATAGATATATATAGAATGTCATTCTAAGTGTATTCTGTTTCCAATATATATATATTAATAACAAAATACAGTTAGAATGAAATTACATATGAATATATAATTTATTTTATATTTTGTTTCAATATTTTATTTATTTATTTAATTATTTTATTTATTTATTATTGTAATTATGCGTATATATATATAATATATATATGTAGATCTATTATATATATAATATATATACATATTATATATATGTAACGTCATTCTAAGTGTATTTTAATATTAATATATATACTAATATTAATATTAAAATACATTACGTATGACGTTACATATATATAATATGTATATATATTATATATATAATATATATACATATTATATATATATAAAAAGCCATTTAATTTATTTTATAACATTTTTATATTTATTTTTTTACACTACCTACCAGCAGGGGGACTGTCTAATATTTTAAACAGTCCCCCTGCTGGCAGATCCATAGCCAGCTATAGGGGGCCATGTGATCGCTCTTTGAGAGCGATCACATGGCCCCCGGGGGCCTCATTTGCCGGAGGGGGGCTGCCTGGGCTCTCAGACAGCCCCCCAGAAGAGGATCGCGGCGGAGGTGAGTACACCTCTGCTCCTGGGGCTGCAAGCCGTTACGGCGTTCTATGCCGCCGCAACGGCTTTAAAGCCCATTAAAGCCGCGACGGCATAGAACGCCGTAACGGCGTTAAGGGGTTAAGATAGTTGTAATAATATTTATTATAGATGCTTGCTTACGTAATCTATTCATTGACAGAGTATGTAGTAACCACTCAGCTTGTGTTCTCTCCCTCCTACTCTCCAATTAAGGAAATAGGAACGGTCATCAACAGCAACCAGCAGCTACAATAAAGCAGCACTGGGAGCCCACATCACGCTCAGGAGAAAACACTCAAGCTCTTCCTCGTGGGTACTGAGTTTGGACACTTTAGAGCACATTTCACCAGTTACAAACTATAGAAATGATCCCTGAAAGTATAGTCTTAATGAACCTTTACTACAAGCAAAGAACAGGCTGCCAAAGGTTTCTATTACACATGTGGTGACATTCCGTACATTTCACATTTACACAAACATAAACAATATTATCAAACAAAATTTTTAAAAAATAATTCCTGAAGTTTCATAGGATTGCAATGCTTTTAAATAAAATTGACAAGATTGTTGGTGTGAAATAACAATGGCTTATTTTGCATACAACACGCCCACTAGCCAATGAGTCACAGCTTTCAGTTTGCAGGATTCTCCCAAAACTCCCACACTGCTCCCATACACACAGCCACATTCTATAACAGCGACTATCCTTCCCAATATCTTACTCAGTGTAATTATTATTATTCAGCATAAGACAAGGACAGTAAACAGGACTGTGGAAACAATTTTGTATTGATCAGTAAACAGTTTCAATGAAAATTTTTAGAACAGATCTGTACCAAAGTAAGTGTCAACTCGGGATGGAAGAGGTGCAGTATATAGGACACCGGGTGGGGTGCAAAAACTGGAACCGGCCAAGATAGAGGCAGTCGCTAGCTGGCCCAGTTCCCGCACCAAAACCCAAGTGCCTGCCTTCCTAGGGACTGCGGGGTCCTACAGGAAATTTGTCCCCAATTATAGCGCCATTGCTAAACCCCTCACCAACCTGACCCGCAAGAACCTGCCCCGACAGGTAGCTTGGACCCCAGAGTGAGAGCAGGCATTCCAAGCTCTCAAGGACACCCTGGTAAAAGCCCCTGTGCTGGCTGCCTCAATCACAGGAAAAGTTTTCTCGTCCACACAGATGCCTCTATGTTCGGACTGGGAGCAGTACTGAGCCAGGTCGGGGACGATGGCAGTTACCTCAGCAGGAAGCTCTTACCCAGGAGGTAAGCTACGCCGCCATCGAAAAGAAGTGCCTGGCGTTGGTGTGGGCACTCAAAAAACTGCTGCCGTACTTGTATGGACAGCAATTTACCCTGCTCACGGATCACAACCCGTTGGTGTGGCTTAACCGGGTCTTTGGGGAGAATGCCAGGTTTTTACGGTGGAGCCTGGCCCTGCAGTCGTATGACATTGCCATTAACTACAGACCCGGTAAGCAGAATGGCAATGCCGATGACCTGTCCAGGAAAATCGCCCTGGACAAGTGATCCATGGGTGCTTTCCCCGGACATCAACAGGTTGATCCGCTGGGATCCACCTGGATGCCGACTAGTGGTTAAGGGGGAGCTTTGTAGCGGGATCACCACTAAACCGTAAAGTGTGGTAGTGTATTTGCCTATGTTCCCCATGTATTCGTGATTACTTGTGTGTTTTACCTTCTCCCCGTTCGGGAGACTGCGTACGAACACAGCCCGTTCGTCTCACGAACGGGGACCACCCCAATACCCCATTTAGAATTTTTATTTAGAATGTTCACACCTCGCTAACGACTTGTGGAAACCACAAATTGCAAGGGAAGCTTTGGCGTGTGCCGACCCGTTCGTTAGACGAACGCCATCCAAGGGAGCACTCGCAGATTGGTTCTCACCTCGTTCGGCTCCCAAAAGAGGACCTCCCCAGCGACCCTTGGAGTGTTCACACTAATCAATTAGAATGTTGGCAACTTGTAATATAAGTGTGAAACCGCAAGGGAAGTAATTAATGAGTGCTTCCCTGGGTGGCCGCCATTCGTATAGATGAACGCCGGTCAGGGGGAGCATTCGTGTACGGAAAGGAGGCGCTTCCCTTGCTTGGTTTCACCCAGGTACCCCGTGAACAGAGGCTGTTCATGCTGGTTACCATTCTGGGGGTCCCTGAGATTGATGGGGACACTCTGTGTGGACAATGGCGGTTTGGCGGGCTTTCTGTACCTGGGAGCCCAGGAGGCGGGAATCTTTCACACGCACAGGCCCTTGGGAAGGGACATGGTGTGGCAGGAACAGGGGACAAAGGGACTAGGGACCCGGATCCAATATACGACCCCTGGGAGGGGAAGGACAAAGGGAGGGGACATTGTCTTTTACCTGTTTTCCACCCCCTTGCATGGGGAGAGTATAAAGCCGAGTGTGGCCAATAAAGCTTGTTGTTGTACCCCGGGAACTGTGTGTCGTCTAGTTACTGGGGGAAAATGGGTCTGGTCAATAATTAATAGCGGAGGTAACCAGCCGGGTTACCCAGGGTCTGTTACACTAACATACTCTGCTTTCTTGCCTTTTACTAAAGATTTCTGTGGAAAGGAGCAGCTTTTATGAAATCTGACAAAGGTCAGGCTATATAATTGTTTTTAAAAAATTGTTTTTAAAAAAAAATTATTTTATGGTTGTTATAATGCCCGAAAGAATTATTTGTGTAAATCTGGCTACGTATTTGCACTCCTACTCCAAAGCAAAAGTGTCTCTAAACGTCAAAAACAATGTGTGTGTGGCTCACTTAACAGCCATTATTCAACACTTCTCAAGTTCATTGTACAACGAGCTCTGGAATAGACTAGCTTCAGGTTGACCAAATAGTTAGCCATTCTCTTCACTTATGTTTTTTGCTTTAACTTTTATTTTTATTTGGGTGCTATTAGCATTTTTTTCAAGTGGGCATTGTTCTTCTCTGTATGTTACTTGGTATTCTGGTAAGACAACAAAAATATATGCTATATTTCTAATGTTTCCTCTTTTTTCGAAAGTCATATAATAGCACTTTCCTGCTAGTGTTGAGAGTGATATAATTTAAAAAAAAAAACCATCAAATAATTATTGAAAACTACTATTCCCTGACCGGGAATCGAACCCGGGCCGCGGCGGTGAGAGCGCCGAATCCTAACCACTAGACCACCAGGGAAAGATGCAAAATGTCAATTAACGTAAATGTAAATTGAAAGACATGAACCACCTTCAATCTCAGAAATAACAGTAAATTCAATCCACATAGGAATTCCTTATAGCCTTAGAACTTAATATAAAATATGTGGAAACTATACAGTATGAGATTACTAACATGCATTTCTTTAGTCACCCATTTATTGGCTCATGTAAATTCTGTATTGTCATACTACATAAGACAACATCTATAATCAAAGTACTGAAGTGTGGCTCAGTGGCAAGACAGCAGGCCAGGGACACAGAAGGATCCAGGTTCAGTAAAGCACCTTTGGTATGGCCCTGCCTGGATGTCACAGTGACAATTACATTAATGTCCCTTTTACCTGGACTGACTACTTACACTGAACAAAAGGTATTGTACGAAACTGGTTCGTGGATTGCAGGATAACACTTACAAGGAAAGGTTACAGGAACTTAACATGTATAACTTGGAGGAAAGACGTGACAGGGGGGATATGATAGAAACATTTAAATACATAAAGGGAATCAACACAGTAATGGAAGAGACTATATTTATAAGAAGAAAAACTACCACAACAAGAGGACATAGTCTTAAATTAGAGGGGCAAAGGTTTAAAAATAATATCAGGAAGTATTACTTTACTGAGAGGGTAGTGGATGTATGGAATATCCTTCCGGCTGAAGTGGTAGAGGTTAACACAGTAAAGGAGTTTAAGCATGCGTGGGATAGGCATAAGGCTATCCTAAGGCCAGGGACTAATGAAAGTATTTAAAAAAATTGGGCAGACTAGATGGGCCGAATGGTTCTTATAAAGCCAGGGACTAATGAAAGTATTTAAAAAAAAGTGGGCAGACTAGATGGGCCGAATGGTTCTTATCTGCCGTCACATTCTATGTTTCTATAACCATAAGGAGCACAAGGAATGCAGATAGGATGTTTCAATACATACATATACTTTATATGCTCCCAGAAGTCAATTTTCTATCCTTTTTTTCCCACTCCAGCTTAAACTCTATGCAGACCACTGTATTCAAGTGGATATTTTAGTTACAGCTTCCCATTGATACTGCACTGTGGTGACATTCTGTCATCAAACTAATATGGTGACCAGGGGTCATGTGACCAAGCTCATGTATGCCTTTCTCACAGTGGGATAAGCTTTACCTTTGATATGGTAATTCAATACCTTTACAGGTCAGGAAAGAGATAACCACTCCCCCCTATCCCCATTCCTTTCTGTTCCTTCTTGGCTGCGCTACTAAGCAGACCCTTAAGTAGACATGGGCTAATTTTTATCATGGTGAACTGTGAGTGGGATCTGGTTATTTTATAAGATTTAGTTGTTATTGTTAGTTAGGTTGTTGTTGCTGTTGTTGTTGTTGTTGGTATAGTTAGTTAGATTGTGTGTCATTATTTGCATGTTGTTGTTGTTTTGTCTCTGAATAAATATTTGTTAAAGTAGACGGACCAGAGTTTATATGTGTATGCGTACATAATAATTTATAGAGTTTGGTAATACACCACATGTGGCGACCATGAATTTTAGACTTCTACAACAAATGTTTGTGAGGCGCAATAACTACCATATTGATACATAATCTAAGAGCAAGAGACTTTATAGCATAGGATTCGTTGTTGAAACAAATATACAAATGTGTTTTGTTGACTGTTTTAAATTTGTGTATTGTGACTGACATATTTTGTTGCAAATTGTAGCATTTATAGGTTTCACTTTGTTTCTGTACAGTTTTAAAGTATTGGTGATAAAAAGGGAAAATTGAATAGTTTCACTGCATTGGAACCTTTGATGTTTTGGCCATTTTAATAGCCCATGTGCTGTATTGTCTCTCTCTTGTTGCAACTAACCAGAATGAAACTTAATCTATTTTAATTGTTTTCTTAGATGTTACATTTTGAGGCTTCCCTGCATTCTAAGTTTAAATAGCAAACATTTTTTGTTGTTGTTATCTTTTGTCTGTTTGAATAATTGAATTCAGGATAGGAGCATAATGTTTGTGCATTATGACTGACAGAACGTATTTTGTTGCAAATTGTAGCATTTATAGTTTAATTTTGTTTCTGCACAGTTTTAAATTATTGGTGATTAAAGGGGAAGATTGAATAGTTGCACTGCATTGGTATTATTGATGTTTCGGCCATTTTTAATAGCCCATGTGCTGTATTGTCTCTCTCCTGTTGCAACTAACTAGAACTAAACTGAATATATTGTAATTGTTTTTGGATGTTACATTTTGTACATTTTGTGGCTTTCATTGCATTCTAAGTTTAAATAGCAATCTGTTTGGTTTTTTTTTTGTTGGTTCTCTTTTGTCTGTTTGAACCATTGAATTCTGGGTAGGAGCATTGTGTTTACATGATAAAGGTATTGGGGCTAATACAGTGTGGTGGCTATTGTTTAGCCAGGTTACCATTTCCATTTTTACACTGGAGTGTGTTTAATAGAAAATGAAAAGTTTGTATTTGAGGTAAATATTATGAAGTAAAGGTGCCTAGATTTTTATATGGTTGGGAATGATCATTGTGCTGAAGTTACAGTCAGGTATTTTTCAGTTCCCATATCTTCCTTTTAAATCATTCTGTTTATTTGTAAACCCCCCACCCCCTCCCCTTAAACAAACAGGGTGGTTTTGTGTTTTGCTATCTGTGGGCATTTCTCGTATTGAGACTGTGACGTTTTTTTCTTAAAAGACAAGAGTTTGTTTGAATAGGTTAATGTAATTAAGTTTTTCAAATGGTCCAATCTCTTTGGAGCCAGTTTCAGTTGTTTTTTTAAATTAATGCCATTGTTAAAAGCTTGTTGTTGTTTTTTTTTTTTTTTTTAGTCTGCTAGTCTATTTCGATTAAAGAGCTCAGTTTTAAAATGTCATTTCTGGGTACTAAGTATTTTTCTGTAGACGTACTAGAGTACTTCAAGAATGACATTGACAAACATGATGGACCATATGAGCTTCCAGAACCAGCAGGCCCCAATTGTGGAAAATATGAAGGTTTCATGGATGTTTTGACACAGATTGTTGCTAATAAAAAGTGCCATATTAAGAAAAGGAAAAGCTTGGTTGTTGCTACAATAAGGGGTTTGGCAAGCATGGTAGTCGAATTGCAGCAAGCTAATTTAGTAACCACTAATAAAATGGAAGATGCTCTTGATAAAAGAGATTGTTTTAAAATAGCTGCCCTAAGAACAAACAAAATGATCGAGGGGTTGGAGAAGGAATTAAAGGAAATAGAACAACAGAGAGATGCATATAGTGCTAAGATCACTGAACTCCAAGACCTAGTCATGGAATATAAAATGAAAATTAAAGAAAACAGAAATAAATGGGATAAGGAGATTCCTAGAGTATGCCCAGACCAGTCGTATTATATATCTGAAAGTAAAGAACCAGTGCTGGGAACAAAACACAAGGGAAATGTGCCAATTGTAAATGGTGTCCCACAAGCCCCTATAATAATAACTGAACATTTTAATGTAAGAGAAATGCCTACTAGCTTCTCTAGACAGACAAGGACTATGTCAATCACAGACAAAGATAATTTCCAGAAATGGTGGGGAAGTATGCCAACTGACGACTTTAACACCTTTACACATTGGTTTATGAGGGGAGCAAATAGAGCAAAAAGAGGAGGTCTTAACTTAGAAGAATGGACAGAACTGTTAGAATATGCTATGGGTCCTTTGGCTAGCAGACTATTTGGATTTAATAACAGTGTGTCTGATCAGGCAGGAAGAATTGCTGCAACAAATTTCTATCTAGTCAGCATAGAGAAAGAAATAGCTAATATTATGATGAGGCCAGCAGATGGTCCTAGAGAGGTAGCTCAAAGGATATTGTTCTGGTATACGCTACGCCAACCTCAACAGCCTCTGGTCTTGGGCTCACCAGAACACATTGCTAAAGTAATGGAAGCCCTTCCCTGGGAGTGTCAAGAATTTGTCAGGCTTTTTGATCCAACACCAGCAGACTTAGAGATTGTACTAACTAGAGCTGACAATTGGTGGATTAAGCATCCTTCCTCAGAACAGGCCTTCTCCGTTTCAGCCATAAGAACATTCAAGGTTGACTCTGGTAGAGATTTAGATGGTAAATGGAGAAGCCAGAGGTGGGATGTACCCGAACAAGAGGGATAATGAGAACTGGACCAAAACAGGACTTTGACAAAAGATGGAGAGATCCACAGAGGGACCATAGGAATAGGGACAGTGCTAAAAGAAGCAATGTAATGGGAGATAATTGGAAAAATAGATGGGAGGGGCCTAAGGTAATCAATAATAATTGGAATAATAATAATACATGGGAGAGGCTAAAAAGGAGAGAGAATAACTGCAAAAATCACAGTTGGCAAGAAAAACAGAGAAACAACAGGAACAGTTATTGGGAGAATAATTGGAGAAGGAACCATAGATGGGATGAGCATCAGACTAATAGACGGAATTGGGATAATTGGAGGAATAAAGAAGGGAATAGAGACTACTGGGACCTAAAGAGACAGACTGAGAGATTGGAGGCAGACATGAAAGCACTTAGGGAACAGATGAGGGAGGGAAATACTGATCAATTGGGGTTCCCCAGTAATTAATAACTCCCATAATATTTGTTGTCCTCTACATCTGTATGTATGTATGTTTGTTTTCTTTTGTTTCTATATTTTATCTGTCTCACCATTATCTCGTAACACTCCAGTTTAAAGAGGACCTTAGTATGTATTGTTATACATATATATATATATATATTTTCATATTAAGGATAAGCCTCTAAATTCATTAATTACAGTCAGGTGGGCCAAATTCCAAATATTTTTTGTTTTTATTAGTTTAGCACGCCTGCACTGCCAGCTATGTTTTTTTTTTTGTTGTTTTTTTTTTTTGATGCTGGATTAATAATTTAAAAAAATCATAGTTTAAGTGAATTGTGGCCAACGTGAGGCTTATATTTGATCACACTGGAGAGATGTGATAGTGTAACTTTCTGTTTACAACCGTAAAAACATTAAAAGCATTTTTTTTTATTTGGTTCCCAACAAATATAGCCTCAAGTTGATTTTTGATTGATCTATAGATTGCACGCTGCCAAACTGTGTCATGGTAGCATTCAGTCTATTTTTTTTTTCTTCTCTCTCTCCATCTTTGATGCTTTTTTTTTTTTTTTTTTTTTTGCTTTTTGTCATTAAGAATATAGGGAAATTAGATTGCCTTGAGTGAAGATGGCATAAAGAATAAAGTGACAATGTATGCTATTTGTTCTATTTGGCTATACGCAGGGGATTAAATAGTTGTGGGTATGAGAATTTGCACCTATGTTCAATTGCGAATACATTTTTCACCCTTACATCTTTCCCACTCACATTCATGTATTGTAATTTTCAGTTAAAACTATGTACATTTTGTGATTATTGCATGTATTCACCAGTAAATTATAAAATAACTAATATGGTTTTGTGTTCAACTCTCCATCAGGTGTGGAGTAAATGTCTAAATTAATCAAAATTTCAGGAGACATTTGTGGGTCTTTTACCTACATCTAAAATGTAAACATAGCCTTAAGACACCACAACCAAATAGATTTTATTAGACAAAACTAGTTAAGCCTTTGACACAAGACAATACGCTGATTACTGTTGTACATTTTTCATTGTCTGTGTTTGATTCAAAGAACATTTTAATTGGAAGGCCCAGAGAGGTGAAGGTAACTGACATGTCCTGTCACAGTTTACTATACAGATGAAGAAGTGCTGGGATTACCAAGACAAACTATTATCATGAAAATGATTACTATTCAGATGAAGAGGTGCTGGGATTACACGTCAAACTATTATCCTGAAAATGGATACTATACAGATGAAGAAGTGCTGAGATTACCAAGTCAAACTATTAACACAGCCCAGAATGAGGATAAAGTAACAGCAAGAAGCAGGAATTTGTGTCATTTCAAGGTGGTCACAGAATGAGTTTCCCCTACACTCATGAACTTGCATGTGCCATTAAACAAACAAACCTCAAGCTTTGTAATGGATTGGCTAAGTCAATATTCAAGGAGAATTCATTCTAAAATCACAGCTATCAAGCACACAGATCAGTCACAGTCTTCAGATTCCAGTCCCAGGCTAAACTAAACATCATATTGTGTCATAAACTAGTGATAATTACTGTATGGGGTTGATTGTGTCTGGATTTTACTTTACTTCACATGAACACATTACCATATAATATTAATGAACAACTACCAGGGTTCTTACCAACCCACTAGGGCAGTAGTTAATTTAAAAACGGAACAACTGAAAACAATAGAAATTGGGGGAATGTGCGGTGATGCAACCCCTGTTTGACTATATTCTTTCTCTCACTTTTAAATGTGCTCAACATAAGAGAAAAAAAAGTGAGGGAATGTGGTGACATTCTGTCATCAAACTAATATGGTGACCAGGGGTCATGTGACCAAGCTCATGTATGCCTTTCTCACAGTGGGATAAGCTTTACCTTTGATATGGTAATTCAATACCTTTACAGGTCAGGAAAGAGATAACCACTCCCCCCTATCCCCATTCCTTTCTGTTCCTTGTTGGCTGTGCTACTAAGCAGACCCTTAAGCAGACATGGGCTAATTTTTATCATGGTGAACTGTGAGTGGGATCTGGTGATTTTATAAGATTTAGTTGTTATTGTTAGTTAGGTTGTTGTTGCTGTTGTTGGTATAGTTAGTTAGATTGTGTGTCATTATTTGCATGTTGTTGTTGTTTTGTCTCTGAATAAATATTTGTTAAAGTAGACGGACCAGAGTTTATATGTGTATGCGTACATAATAATTTATAGAGTTTGGTAATACACCACCTGCACTACCTGGCATCTACAGCGACAGTGGCTTGTTGGGTATGTAGGCTTCTTTCTCTAACTGGGATTGATCACTCCTCGAGGGCCCATTCAGTTGGCTCCTGTAGACATAGCTGTCAGTACCATGACTATCGTGGCCGGTTAGCTCAGTTGGTTAGAGCGTGGTGCTAATAACGCCAAGGTCGCGGGTTCGATCCCCGTACGGGCCAGCTAAGTTTTGGTTATCATCTCCAAGGCAAAACTTTCAAATAGCCAGAGAATCATGGGGAACCTTGCTTTTAGACACCGGTAAGGTAATGAAGGTTTTAAACCCTTCAGCAACTTGTAATGGGAGGGAAAGGGGCACTAGAGGGTCCTGCAGTGCCAGGAAACTTGGTTTCTTAGCGCTATAGGGTCTTTAGGTTCCCCCCACCCTCAGGATCCCACTCCCGTTGAAGTGATTAAACACTCGCCTTTCTCCAGTGCCGGGCTCCCTCGGTGCTGGGAAACTCTCCTCCTCCTCCTGACGTCAGCGCTGAATGAGCATGCGCGGCAGGAGCCGCCCATGCATTCAAAGCGCCCATAGGAAAGCATTTTCTTAATGCTTTCCTCTGGACGTCCAGCGTCTTGATTTTCACAGTGAGAAGCGCAGAAGCGTCTCTAGCGGCTGTCAGTGAGACAGCTACTAGAGGCTGGACTAACCCTAGTGTAAACATATCAGTTTACAGCTGCAGGGTTAAAATCTGTGGGACCTGGGACCCAGACCACTTCATTGAGCTGAAGTGGTCTGGGTGACTATAGTGGTCGTTTAAGGACAGAGACAATTGTACAAGTTCTGATCAAAGCAAAACCTGGAATTTGACTATGTGTCTGTTCAACCATAATTCACCTTTTTCATATTAAGTGCACCCACACTTATTATAGATATTTTTTTTCAGGAGAAGCAGGGCTTTCATTTCACATCAAATATTTCTATCTGGAACTATTTAATATGAATAAAATCTAAAACAAAGTTTAAGAAATGTTATATTTTTTTAGTTCTGCATGGCATTTTAACTGTGAATATCATAATACTGTTAGCTTTTATTGCAGTAAAATACACATATTTGTATTCAGCAATGTCTCATGAGTACTCCCATGTACAGGAACTAAAAGGAGAGCTGGGAGAGGAAAATAATGTCTGGTCTCTGAGCAGGATGGGCACCAACCCTATATGTAAGCGACAAAAAAAGGAAACAAGCTTTGCCCAGACCAAAGTGTACTGAAAACTGCTTTAAAAATTAACTTTTAAGAACTATCATTTAAAATCAGTCATAATGAGGAAGTGAGTGGGAATTGTACAGACTCCCTTAAACAGAGGTACCTTAATAGGTGCAAAATAAAGCACAATGTTGTCTAAAGCAACTATGTTGCAACGTGCTTTATAAAAAGAGAGAATTGTTGCTCTTGCTGGCAGAGACAGCTTCACTGTAGTGAAATGATTAAGCACACAGAGATAAATCTTTCTGCTGCTGATAGAGACCTGTGAATATGTGTCTCGTGCAGCAAAAAGGCGAGTTGGTCAAAAAATGATGCAGACTCCCTTAGAAGGGAGCTTTGTGAGTGCAAGGATACAATACTGTGCTGTCTAAAGCCACAGTGTTGTTATGTAACAGGTGTTGCTAATGCTAGCAGAGAATGAAAAATATGTGTCTCATGCAGCTACACGTTAGTGAAGAACATTTAGCACCTCTGAATGTATGTCTCATGCAGCCCACTTGTCACTGCAAATACTGTGCTGTCTAAAGCCACAGTATTGTTGCTAGTACCTGTTACTGGCAGAGACAATGCACAAGTTGTCAGCTTGTTCAGCATAAGGTTCTATATAGATAGTTGCCGTCTGGGAGGAGTTGGACTGATCGGTCTGAGCGGGAAAAACCCTAATCTGAGCCTTCAAGGGCACCTGAGTAGAATAATACACTTAAACTATCTATACTATGTGCATGCCTATAGTGCATAGAATTCTATAGTAAGATCGTTGGTAATATGCTATTACTATAGTGCACATAACACTGAATCTAGCCTGGTAAGGTGAAGTGAAATCCTTCCTGTCAGCCCTCTATGGATCATGAGTCAAATGATGTTCACATATGGCAGTCCGAGAGTGCGAGTGTACCCCGAAGCGCGTTTCGCCAGCATGGGCGGCTCTTCAGGGTTTTTTAAGCCAATGGTTTTACAGTGTTTCCTCTCACTGTCACACATTTGTCCTTGCACAATCTGAAGTCGGTCGTAACTTTTCCAGAGGCGGGTTCGCACAAAGTTGGCCAAAGAAGTACGTTTATGGAGGTTGGCGGGCCCCTTCTTATAAATTCCACTTGAGGGTTTATGTATTTCCCACTTAGGTGTAGTCCCAAAAAGGAAAGTTCAGGCCTTCTTTGAGCCGTGTCCTTTGGTAGTGGTGCTGACCTTGTGGGGCTAGCAAATACGTAATCCACAGGTGGTCTTCTTCACGGATAATCTAGCAGTTGTGCACTCGGAACTGTCTTTCAGCAGCTTCAAGGCCGGTGGTGAGTTTTCTGTGGGGCTTTGTTCACTTGTGTATGGAGTTAAATGTCTCTTTCCGGGTGCAGCATGTCCCTGGTTACCTTAATGCAATTGCAGACTCTCTCTCTCGTTTTCCGTGGGAGCGGTTCAGGCAGGCAGCACCGGAGGGCCTGCCCTGTCTGGAAGTGATGTGGAAGCTTAGGATGTCATGCTTGCAGGATGGGTGAGGTCTTCGCTATCTCCTGCTACATGGAAGGCGTATGAGAGGGTCTGGCAGGATTGGTACCGACTGGTGGCGCAGGTAGGGTCAATTAAGGGGTATTGCTATTTACTGACTAATCTGGCTCAGGAGGGATGTATTAACAAGTGCATGTCAGCACTAGCCTTAAACCATATGTTTTAGTTTTAATATGTTTTGGATCATTGTCCGCGTTAACGCACCTATTTTATTACTGGTTTTGCAGGATAATTATTTTAATAAATTGTCTGCAGCTTTATCTTATACCCATAATCGGTGTTGTGTTTTATTTACTATACCAAGCTTTGTATTTGCTAGAGCAAGCTTAAACATTGCAGGTACAACCTGGAAATGTAGTGTTGAGGAAAGTGTGGACAAAGGACGACACTGGCGTTCACATGGTTAACAGCTGCAGGACGCAACAGTTGCTCAAAGAATTCATGTAACAGCATATCAGCTCGGGGCGTACCTAATTTACATACCCACAATGCTTTGCAAAACAAAATGGCCATTTTTATTTACGTATTCAAATAATGCTAAGTTTTTTTTTTTGTCATTCTTTCTTTTATTGGGGTACTGGGGTGTAGTGTACAAAAAAATAAAGGGAGGGTGCAATAGTAGATAGGCGCATATTACATTTGTGTAGTATTACGAAAGCACTCTTGAAATGAATAGCCTCTTTGAACTTTTTTGGAAAACAAGCAATGCAGTCTACAAACAGGAAATGTAGTTTTGAGGGATGTGTGGACAAAGTACGACCCCAGCAATCACATGGTTAACAGCTGCAGGGCTCAACAGTTAGACAAAGCATGCAGTCAACAGCATGTCAGCTGGGTACGTGCCTAATTTACATACCCACAATGCATTGCAAGGCATGATGGCCATGTTCAATTAGCTACTAAATTAATAACAGTTTTTAAGAGGCAATACCGTACACGGTATGTTTTTTATTTAACCCCTTTTAAGGACACAACTTCTGGAATAAAAGGGAATCATGACGGAATATATCCGTCATGTGTCCTTAAGGCGGTAATAATTATACTGGATTCTCCATGTTGCAGTTTATTGTAGTATTGCTCTCCATATGTTTAGAAGCACATGTCTGAAACTGATGTGCTACTGTGACTTTTTGGTTGCATACTCTGGTTTCTCTTCAGACCGAATAAATCTTTCGCCTTTTACTAAAGATTTCCGTGGAGAGGAACAACCATGAGTTTCACTCAATTTTTTGAGGCCTGACCTGCGTCAGGTTAAATAATTGTTTAATAAAAGAGACCATTATAGTAATTAGAACAAATCTTTTGCTGTTCTGAATATATCATTGCCTTCTACGGCCGAAAGGTCTCTAAAGTGTAAAGGCGATATGTGTATGGACAAGATAATGGCCATTATTTGTCACATCTTAAGTACATCTTTCTAAAATGAGATTCTTGTCCCTTATGTCTGCTCACTCGCCTTCCTTTCTTTTTATCCTTTCTTTGTCTTGGTCTTCCAATATCTTTTCTTCTATTTTTAGCTTTCTTCATGAGCTCTGGAACAGACTAGCTTCTAATATAGGGGGCCCCCACCCACCCCCTTATCCGAATAGCCCGAATTTTGTCCAAATTCACATTCGGACCGAAACGAATTGCACATGTCTAACAAATAGTGATAATAATAGTAGAATAAATAAAGATAGTAACTGTAGTATAAAATGATATGGTCTGGTTCTTCCTGGAAGGGACACTACATGTGTAATAGAAACATGAAAGGATAAGTAAACTATCCAAAAAGAATCCGATACAAATACGTGGATACAATGTTGCTAATCCACCACTAGATGTCACTCAATAGCCGTATAAAGTCCTGTAGGAAATTGCAACATAGTAGCTGAAATTCTACAAGATATTATAGTTTCCTATTTTCATGTAGAGTGATTCCCCAGGCTATAGTATGAATCTAGGAGTCAAAAAAATATATAAATCTTGGGCAACAGGGAAGGTGCCGATTGGTCCCTATTATAGTCTAACAATTAGCCAAATAGCTAGTCCCTACGTATTTGTCAGCCGGCACATGTCCCCTCCATGCTCTGAGCCCAATAATCAAGTAGTGCAAGATTAGTTTCAATAAATAACCCTATGCCCAACCATATAAAGAGGGATTGAGAAACCCTATTGGAGAAAGCCAGAGTAAGGTATAGGCATCCCCAACTCCGAAGGCTGGTGTCAAAAGTTAAAGTACAGTCTAAGAGCCTCCTGGTTCGGGAGATACACCAGAAAGCCCCCTTCCAGTTTGTCCAGTTCTTGTAACAATGATTATGCAAATTGTGTTAGTTGTTAAATGTCAGTTCTTGCAAATGGCCCAACAGTACATAAAGTAATATGTCCTATTGTGTTTTACACCCCACCTCCTATAGACTGTAAGCTCGTTTGAGTAGGGTCATCTTCAACCTATGGTTCTTGTAAGTTTTCTTGTAATTGTCCTCTTTATAGGTAAATCCCCCCTCTTATAATATTGTAAAGCTCTACGGAATCTGTTGGCGCTATATAAATGGCAATAATAATAATAATAATAATTTGTTTCTTAGTTATAAACAGTAAATGTAGTTTTGAGGGTTTAGACAAAGCGCAACCCCAGCACTCACATGGTTAACAGCTGCAGGGCTCAACAGTTAGACAAAGCATGCAACTGTTTTGCGAGCTGGGGGCGTGCCTAATTTACATACCCATATTGCATTGCAAAAAATAATGGCCATTTTTATGTACTTGTTAAAATAATGATAAGCTTTTAATACATATTATGATGTGTGTTCATTTAATAATTAATCATACCGGATTCTCCAAGCTACCTTCTCTCTAAATGCGTAAGGATTCTCTCTATATGCTTAAGAGGACATTTGTGAACCCGCTCTGCTACTCCGGTAGGCATTTGGCATACTCTGGTTTCTCTTCAGACCGAATAAATCTTTCGCCTTTTACTAAAGATTTCCGTGGAGAGGAACAACCATGAGTTTCACTCAATTTTTTGAGGCCTGAGTAATGTCAGGCTACATTAAGTGGTAAAATGTCAGATTTAAGTAACAAGTGAAACAGAGCATCCATTGAAATGATTACATTATCAATTAAATCTTAGTGCAAAATAAATCAAATATAAATATGCGACTAAATATTTGTTTAATAGTATCATTCTTTCATCCGTGTCATCATGCCTATAATTTCACTTTCCTAAGACACTGTCAATAATTGCCAGAGACAAAGTAAAGTCATTAAAAAAGAATTTCAAATATTTTCAGTATTTGTTCTGGAGATAATTCTGTGTCCAAAATTTGCCTGTGAACCCACACAAGTAAAACATTAAAATATGCATAATAATATAAAACCACACGTCAATTACCTTCAATAATGGCAATTATTTTTACTCACTGAATTTAAATTAACATTAAATCTTAATTAAAGCATCTACCAGCATGCTCTCCTCTCTTTGAATATTTGCATACGTTAAATAACTACATATCCCTGCATGCTCTTGTTTCTTGAATTCTGTGCACTACGATGAACTACACATCCCAGCATGCACTACTTTCGGGTACACTCAAAATATACCGAGCATTTTTTCTCATTCTGGAATCGGACAGACTCAACAGATAGACAAAGCATGTGTTTAACACCATGCTAGCTGGGGGCGTGCCTAATTTACATACCCACAATGCTTTGCAAAAAATAATGCCCATTTTTATGTACTTGTTAAAATAATGATAAGCTTTTAATACATACTATGATGTGTGTTCATTTAATAATTAATCATACCGGATTCTCCAAGCTACCTTCTCTCTAAATGATTAAGGATTTTCTCTATATGCTTAAGAGGACATTTGTGAACCCGCTCTGCTACTCCGGTTGCCATTTGGCATACTCTGGTTTCTCTTCAGACCGAATAAATCTTTCGCCTTTTACTAAAGATTTCCGTGGAGAGGAACAACCATGAGTTTCACTCAATTTTTTGAGGCCTGAGTAATGTCAGGCTACAATAAGTGGTAAAATGTCAGATTTAAGTAACAAGTGAAACAAAGCATCTCATTGAAATGGTTACATTATCAATTAAATCTTAGTGCAAAATAAATCAAATATAAATATGCGACTAAATATTTGTTTAATAGTATCATTCTTTCATCCGTGTGATCATACCTATAATTTCACTTTCCTAAGACACTGTCAATAATTGCCAGAGACAAAGTAAAGTCATTAAAAAAGAATTTCATATATTTTCAGTATTTGCTCTGGAGATACTTCTGTGTCCAAAATTTGCCTGTGAACCCACACAAGTAAAACATTAAAATATGCATAATAAGGGGGCGGAGTCTGGTTGCCGAGCGGACCAGACGTGTGTCGTGCTGGCTCCTGCATTTGGCACCGATTAATCAACGAAACTGTCTAATTCAAGGCAAAATACCAGGTCAGCTGGGCATGATCTAAGCAGAGGGAGTCCCGGTGGCCTTCTGGATACCACACAAGCGACTATTACACAGATAACTGGATTCAGAGATTTGAGGCCTACTCGTGACAGAGAGGGGGAGAGGCGGCCGCTCTCCTCGTTCTTCAGCTACCCGTGGGACCCCACAATACTGCTTTTGATCCTCCCTTCCCCCCTCCCCCCCAGGACTGGTGGGGGTTATCCCGGTCCCCACTGGAGAACCCTCTGATTCACTCTAGTGGACTTTAACAAGCACCAGCAACGCCGGTGACTGCAGCCTGCCAGGCAAGATGACTGCCTTCCAAGTGGATACCCCCACACAAGCTCCCCGCCAGGTGCCTATGGATGCAGAGCCATGGCTGATAGCATTTGACAGAATCTGTGCCCAATTCTGGGCCAAGATGGCAAGGAGACAAGCATATACCTTACCCAGGGATCCACACGTTCAGGCTCAGCTCAGGCCTACGGGCTGCAGAGATCAAAGGAAGCACCTGAAGCGCACCTCACGCAGAGTCCAGACAGGGAAGAAGTTGCCTCCGGGCAGACCACCAAAGCGGCAACGCCGACAGCCCAACAAGCCACTCCATGGTAGCATCAGAAGACGGCACTCTGGTTGGCACAGTAGCTCCATGCGCAGATCGCGCCATTTGAGGGTTCCCGCTCAGAGGGGTCGGCCACATGCACCGCAGAGACCCAGAAGCCACGTGCCTGGTGATGATCTGTACCGGAGCCCGAGCAGAACAACACGAGAGTGCAGCGGTACCTGTGACTGGGAGGGCACCCACACGGGGCTAAACAGACTCTGGCTGTTATGTATCTGCAGCCTCCCATCTCTTGGCATCGGCTAGGCAGCCCCCAAAGACACACACAACACGCATACAATGCTTGCGGTACCCACATATTGAAATGGCAAGCAACCCAGTGGTTATTTTTTTTAATTTTATTTTATTATCTCCTGCTATACAGGTAGACCCTCTTCTTATATTTAAAGCTTACTAGTAATGTTAATTTAGGCAGTGCCGCCGGGCAAACGACCTTGGGTACACTCCCATGCTGTCCTCCGCAGACTACCCTCTCCCTGTTCAGCATGTTACACAGGGAACTACCTAATTTCTAGCCTGTCTCGTTAATATTCTGTTATACCACACACAGTCAGACACCAAGCCTAACATAAGCCTACTAGCCTCCTTTCTGACTAACACTAAAGTGTGATGTCCTACAAAATATATAAAATGTGCATACCCACAGCCACACTGTTTTAAATTCTGTGTAAATCTTATGTGTGCTGTTGCTGTTGTGGCAAGACATGCTTGTACTGTTTTATGTGCACGACAAAAATAAAGAATTAAAAAAAATATGCATAATAATATAAAACCACACGTCAATTACCTTCAATAATGGCAATTATTTTTACTCACTAAATTTAAATTAACAATAAATCTTAATTAAAGCATCTACCAGCATGCTCTCCTCTCTTTGAATATTTGCATACGTAGAATAACTACATATCCCTGCATGCTCTTGTTTCTTGAAATCTGTGCACTAACATGATGAACTACACATCCCAGCATGCACTACTTCCGGGTACAC
Organism: Pelobates fuscus; assembly: GCF_036172605.1. Taxonomy (NCBI): domain Eukaryota; kingdom Metazoa; phylum Chordata; class Amphibia; order Anura; family Pelobatidae; genus Pelobates; species Pelobates fuscus. The sequence goes on along the minus strand of NC_086319.1, from coordinate 394,103,763 downwards.
TCAAAATACACCGAGCATTTATTCTCATTCTGGACAGACTCAACAGATAGACAAAGCATGTGCTTAACACCATGCTAGCTGGGGGCGTGCCTAATTTACATACCCACAATGCTTTGCAAAAAATAATGCCCATTTTCATCTATGTAGTAAAATAATGATAATCTTTTCATACATATTATGTTGTGTGCAAGTTTATGTGATAATTAATTATGCCGGATTCTCCGAGCTACGTCTTAACTAAGGATTTCTCTATATGCTTAAGAGGACATTTATGAACCCGGTCTGCGACTGAGATTTAAGTTTATCATACTCTGGTTTCTCTTCAGACCGAATAAATCTTTCGCCTTTTACTAAAGATTTCCGTGGAGAGGAACAACCATGAGTTTCACTCAATTTTTAGAGGCCTGACACGTATCAGGCTACATAACAAATGTATAAAATCAGATTTAAATAACAAACTAAACAATGGAATCAGTTTCAATGGTAATGTTACCAACTAAATTCTAGGGCAAAAAATAAAATGTACATGCATGATAAAATATTACAGTATTGTTTTACAGTGTCATTTGTTCATCCATATAATCCTACCAGTAAGTTCAGTTTCCAGAGACAAAATAAAGTCATTAATTAGAAATGTCACATATTTCTCAGAATTTAATCTGGAGATTATTTTATGTCCAAGATGTTAAAATTGTAAAGTGTTACAGAGCAATAGTAGCAATAGTAAAAATCTCCCAGCATGCTTAACTGTCATGGAATCAGGGCACATACAAACTGACAGGCGTCAAATGTTTGGGTATCAGCAAGTACCATTACGTTCTGTAGACAGGGGACTGCAAATCAGGAATAACACAATACATGTTTAGAGACAAGGCAAAGTAATATTCTAAAAGTAAAAACCCTTGTTTTTTTTGCATTATATGAGTTTATGAGCATTTATTTCTTAAACCAAATATTAAAAAAAAGTAATTCTAAGTGAATCTTACATTAGACAAACAATAAATCAATCTTGTTGAAAAATAGTTAAATATATTTTTATTGTTGTACATGCAATTTCAGTCTCCTTAGAGACTGTCAAAAATTGCCATTGCTGACTATATTTCAAGTCATCATGGCGGGGTATTGGTAAAAGTTTTCAATTAGCAATAATCACGCCTCGGATAAACCTCATTGGCTACGATACTGCCACTGCGCAAAGCTAACTCATATGATCAAAGTGCACAGTCAACATTCAGAAAACTCTCATTTGCGTTGTGGAGAGACATGTGTGCATGCTAGGTCTGTGCTATGCATTCTGGGAGGCAGTATGGTAATTACACTGCGAATAGGCTACCAATCCTCAGGCTGTTCCCAGGAGACTGAATTAGAGACAAATTGTAAATCGGATATTTCTCTTAGCTTCCTATCTGATGAGGTGACCAAGGACTGAGGTAAGCAAAATAAGTTTTATTTTAACCCTTTCTGCACTACGGGGAGGTGGGGAGGTGGGGAGGTGCAAGGGAGGGGAAGCTATAGTGCCAGGAAAAAAACCTTTAAGTAAGATTCCTGGCTCTCATACCCAGAGGGCTTGGAGGCGTGGCTTGAAGCTATTAATCGTTTAATATTAGATTTCGGCAATTCGTACTGCAGGCACTATAACAACTTCAATAAGATGAAGTTCTGTAAGTTCAATAAGATGAAGTTGTTAAAGTGCCGGTAGTGTCCCTTTAAAGGACTGATTTCTCTTTAAATAAGTCCTTTTATAAAGTAAGAAAGCAGGGACACTCTTACTGCCTAAAGCTTTTGTACCTACCTGATCTAGCAGCTTCTTATCCCTATTATAAATGTTGCAGTACTGTTTATGGACTGTGTTACATTGTACAGCACCCACTTTGTGCTTGAACACAGGAAATTCAGAAATTCAGAGTGTTATAAAAGCCTATGGACATTACAGCAAATATGCTTCCCACTGTCTTACGCGGTGTATTTATTATCTAACATAGAAGGACAGAAAACAGGACTGGGAACAAGTTTTAAGTGATCAGTAAACAGTTTAAATAGAACATTTTAGAACAGATCGGTAGCAAACTTTAATTTCTGGCGAAATCGAGATTCTTGAAAGAATTTGGAAGTGAACGGGTTAATTCACCCCATGTGTGAGAGTTTGATCCAACGCACCGGGGGACACAGGGGATTGAAATTTACTCTGTAATACTCACTAAACCAGAGTTAAAATGAGTACTTAATATAGATAATAAGTACTCTCCCTCCCCCCGCTGGATGTTAGGAAGCAGACACAAACCTTTTCAGTATGTGTACATTTAGTAAGAAATCAGACAATGTTTTAAATGGAATGCAATACATACAGCTACCAACAGATGACGTAAATACTGATAGATTTCAGAACATACACTTTGCAGCCAACAGATGGCGCATGACTGACAAATGATTACACACGACAAAAAAAGCCAAGAAATAACGCACACACTAATTAAAACATAGATAACAAATGAGACAATTTCAAAAACACTTTAGAGCATACCAGCTCCTGACGAGATATCTTTGTTAACCCCTTCAGGACGGAGTCAATAGTGCACGTTCTGATCAAAACAAAACGTAAACAAAAACTGGAATTTGCGCTATATGTCTGTTCACCCGTAGTTCCCCTCTTTCATATTAAATGCACCCACACTTATTATATATCATTTTGTTCAGGAGAAACAGGGCTTTCATTTCATATAAAATATTTGTATTTGAAACAATTTATTATGAATAAAATTAAAAAAAACTGTGAGAAATTTGATTTTTTTTTTTAAATTTGTAGTTCCGCCTCACATTTTAGCTGTAAATGTCATAATACTGTTAGGTTTTACGGCAACAAAATGCACATATTTGTAATCAGCGATGTCTCACGAGTACAACAGTACCCCCCATTAACAGGTTTTATGGTGTTTTGGAAAGTTACAGGGTCAAATATAGAACGTTCCATTTTCAAATTGAAATTTGCCAGATTAGTAATGTTACCTTTGAGACGGTGTGGTAGCCCAGGAATGAGAATTACCCCCATAATGGCATACCATTTGAAAAAGTAGACAACCCAAGGTATTGAACATGGGGTATGTTTAGTTTTTTTTAGTAGCCACTTAGTCACAAACACTGGCCAAAGTTAGCGTTCATATTTGTTTTTGTGTGAAAAAAGCAAAAAACTAATATTTGGCCAGTGTTTGTGACTAAGTGGCTACTAAAAATGACTGGACATACCCCATTTGCAATACCTTGGGTTGTCTACTTTTGCAAATGGTATGCCATCATGGGGGTAATTCTTATTCCTGGGCTACCATACGGTCTCAAAGGCAACATAACTAATCTGGCAAATTTCAATGTCAAAAAAATGAAATGCAAGCCTTATATGTGACTCTCTAACTTTCCAAAACACCATAAAACCTGTACATGTGGGGTACTGTTATTCTCGGGAGATTTCACTAAACACAAATATTAGTGTTTTAAAACAGTAAAACATATTACAACAATAATATAGTCCATAAAAGTGCCGTTTGTTTGTAAAAAATGCAAAAAAACTTCACTTTTACTTAAAATATCATCGTTGTAATACAATTTACCAGTTTTAAACACTAATATTTGAGTTCAGCGAAGTCTCCCGAGTAAAACAGTACCCCCTATGTACAGGTTTTATGGTGTCTTGGAGAGTTACAGGGTCTAATATAGTGCATGCGAATTAAATTCTCTGCACTTTCTCCCTGTGTTGTCAGGCATGTCAATCAAATTTTAATTAATCAAATGACATAATTATGTTAAAAAATTACTTAAATATACACGTAGAATTTTAATATATATGCATTTATAGGTATATAAATTCTACGTGTATACTAATGTAATCTTTTATGTAATTATATGTATTTATCTCTCTATATATATTTGCGGTTATTTGTATTTTATATATAGATAGATATATATAGAATGTCATTCTAAGTGTATTCTGTTTCCAATATATATATATTAATAACAAAATACAGTTAGAATGAAATTACATATGAATATATAATTTATTTTATATTTTGTTTCAATATTTTATTTATTTATTTAATTATTTTATTTATTTATTATTGTAATTATGCGTATATATATATAATATATATATGTAGATCTATTATATATATAATATATATACATATTATATATATGTAACGTCATTCTAAGTGTATTTTAATATTAATATATATACTAATATTAATATTAAAATACATTACGTATGACGTTACATATATATAATATGTATATATATTATATATATAATATATATACATATTATATATATATAAAAAGCCATTTAATTTATTTTATAACATTTTTATATTTATTTTTTTACACTACCTACCAGCAGGGGGACTGTCTAATATTTTAAACAGTCCCCCTGCTGGCAGATCCATAGCCAGCTATAGGGGGCCATGTGATCGCTCTTTGAGAGCGATCACATGGCCCCCGGGGGCCTCATTTGCCGGAGGGGGGCTGCCTGGGCTCTCAGACAGCCCCCCAGAAGAGGATCGCGGCGGAGGTGAGTACACCTCTGCTCCTGGGGCTGCAAGCCGTTACGGCGTTCTATGCCGCCGCAACGGCTTTAAAGCCCATTAAAGCCGCGACGGCATAGAACGCCGTAACGGCGTTAAGGGGTTAAGATAGTTGTAATAATATTTATTATAGATGCTTGCTTACGTAATCTATTCATTGACAGAGTATGTAGTAACCACTCAGCTTGTGTTCTCTCCCTCCTACTCTCCAATTAAGGAAATAGGAACGGTCATCAACAGCAACCAGCAGCTACAATAAAGCAGCACTGGGAGCCCACATCACGCTCAGGAGAAAACACTCAAGCTCTTCCTCGTGGGTACTGAGTTTGGACACTTTAGAGCACATTTCACCAGTTACAAACTATAGAAATGATCCCTGAAAGTATAGTCTTAATGAACCTTTACTACAAGCAAAGAACAGGCTGCCAAAGGTTTCTATTACACATGTGGTGACATTCCGTACATTTCACATTTACACAAACATAAACAATATTATCAAACAAAATTTTTAAAAAATAATTCCTGAAGTTTCATAGGATTGCAATGCTTTTAAATAAAATTGACAAGATTGTTGGTGTGAAATAACAATGGCTTATTTTGCATACAACACGCCCACTAGCCAATGAGTCACAGCTTTCAGTTTGCAGGATTCTCCCAAAACTCCCACACTGCTCCCATACACACAGCCACATTCTATAACAGCGACTATCCTTCCCAATATCTTACTCAGTGTAATTATTATTATTCAGCATAAGACAAGGACAGTAAACAGGACTGTGGAAACAATTTTGTATTGATCAGTAAACAGTTTCAATGAAAATTTTTAGAACAGATCTGTACCAAAGTAAGTGTCAACTCGGGATGGAAGAGGTGCAGTATATAGGACACCGGGTGGGGTGCAAAAACTGGAACCGGCCAAGATAGAGGCAGTCGCTAGCTGGCCCAGTTCCCGCACCAAAACCCAAGTGCCTGCCTTCCTAGGGACTGCGGGGTCCTACAGGAAATTTGTCCCCAATTATAGCGCCATTGCTAAACCCCTCACCAACCTGACCCGCAAGAACCTGCCCCGACAGGTAGCTTGGACCCCAGAGTGAGAGCAGGCATTCCAAGCTCTCAAGGACACCCTGGTAAAAGCCCCTGTGCTGGCTGCCTCAATCACAGGAAAAGTTTTCTCGTCCACACAGATGCCTCTATGTTCGGACTGGGAGCAGTACTGAGCCAGGTCGGGGACGATGGCAGTTACCTCAGCAGGAAGCTCTTACCCAGGAGGTAAGCTACGCCGCCATCGAAAAGAAGTGCCTGGCGTTGGTGTGGGCACTCAAAAAACTGCTGCCGTACTTGTATGGACAGCAATTTACCCTGCTCACGGATCACAACCCGTTGGTGTGGCTTAACCGGGTCTTTGGGGAGAATGCCAGGTTTTTACGGTGGAGCCTGGCCCTGCAGTCGTATGACATTGCCATTAACTACAGACCCGGTAAGCAGAATGGCAATGCCGATGACCTGTCCAGGAAAATCGCCCTGGACAAGTGATCCATGGGTGCTTTCCCCGGACATCAACAGGTTGATCCGCTGGGATCCACCTGGATGCCGACTAGTGGTTAAGGGGGAGCTTTGTAGCGGGATCACCACTAAACCGTAAAGTGTGGTAGTGTATTTGCCTATGTTCCCCATGTATTCGTGATTACTTGTGTGTTTTACCTTCTCCCCGTTCGGGAGACTGCGTACGAACACAGCCCGTTCGTCTCACGAACGGGGACCACCCCAATACCCCATTTAGAATTTTTATTTAGAATGTTCACACCTCGCTAACGACTTGTGGAAACCACAAATTGCAAGGGAAGCTTTGGCGTGTGCCGACCCGTTCGTTAGACGAACGCCATCCAAGGGAGCACTCGCAGATTGGTTCTCACCTCGTTCGGCTCCCAAAAGAGGACCTCCCCAGCGACCCTTGGAGTGTTCACACTAATCAATTAGAATGTTGGCAACTTGTAATATAAGTGTGAAACCGCAAGGGAAGTAATTAATGAGTGCTTCCCTGGGTGGCCGCCATTCGTATAGATGAACGCCGGTCAGGGGGAGCATTCGTGTACGGAAAGGAGGCGCTTCCCTTGCTTGGTTTCACCCAGGTACCCCGTGAACAGAGGCTGTTCATGCTGGTTACCATTCTGGGGGTCCCTGAGATTGATGGGGACACTCTGTGTGGACAATGGCGGTTTGGCGGGCTTTCTGTACCTGGGAGCCCAGGAGGCGGGAATCTTTCACACGCACAGGCCCTTGGGAAGGGACATGGTGTGGCAGGAACAGGGGACAAAGGGACTAGGGACCCGGATCCAATATACGACCCCTGGGAGGGGAAGGACAAAGGGAGGGGACATTGTCTTTTACCTGTTTTCCACCCCCTTGCATGGGGAGAGTATAAAGCCGAGTGTGGCCAATAAAGCTTGTTGTTGTACCCCGGGAACTGTGTGTCGTCTAGTTACTGGGGGAAAATGGGTCTGGTCAATAATTAATAGCGGAGGTAACCAGCCGGGTTACCCAGGGTCTGTTACACTAACATACTCTGCTTTCTTGCCTTTTACTAAAGATTTCTGTGGAAAGGAGCAGCTTTTATGAAATCTGACAAAGGTCAGGCTATATAATTGTTTTTAAAAAATTGTTTTTAAAAAAAAATTATTTTATGGTTGTTATAATGCCCGAAAGAATTATTTGTGTAAATCTGGCTACGTATTTGCACTCCTACTCCAAAGCAAAAGTGTCTCTAAACGTCAAAAACAATGTGTGTGTGGCTCACTTAACAGCCATTATTCAACACTTCTCAAGTTCATTGTACAACGAGCTCTGGAATAGACTAGCTTCAGGTTGACCAAATAGTTAGCCATTCTCTTCACTTATGTTTTTTGCTTTAACTTTTATTTTTATTTGGGTGCTATTAGCATTTTTTTCAAGTGGGCATTGTTCTTCTCTGTATGTTACTTGGTATTCTGGTAAGACAACAAAAATATATGCTATATTTCTAATGTTTCCTCTTTTTTCGAAAGTCATATAATAGCACTTTCCTGCTAGTGTTGAGAGTGATATAATTTAAAAAAAAAAACCATCAAATAATTATTGAAAACTACTATTCCCTGACCGGGAATCGAACCCGGGCCGCGGCGGTGAGAGCGCCGAATCCTAACCACTAGACCACCAGGGAAAGATGCAAAATGTCAATTAACGTAAATGTAAATTGAAAGACATGAACCACCTTCAATCTCAGAAATAACAGTAAATTCAATCCACATAGGAATTCCTTATAGCCTTAGAACTTAATATAAAATATGTGGAAACTATACAGTATGAGATTACTAACATGCATTTCTTTAGTCACCCATTTATTGGCTCATGTAAATTCTGTATTGTCATACTACATAAGACAACATCTATAATCAAAGTACTGAAGTGTGGCTCAGTGGCAAGACAGCAGGCCAGGGACACAGAAGGATCCAGGTTCAGTAAAGCACCTTTGGTATGGCCCTGCCTGGATGTCACAGTGACAATTACATTAATGTCCCTTTTACCTGGACTGACTACTTACACTGAACAAAAGGTATTGTACGAAACTGGTTCGTGGATTGCAGGATAACACTTACAAGGAAAGGTTACAGGAACTTAACATGTATAACTTGGAGGAAAGACGTGACAGGGGGGATATGATAGAAACATTTAAATACATAAAGGGAATCAACACAGTAATGGAAGAGACTATATTTATAAGAAGAAAAACTACCACAACAAGAGGACATAGTCTTAAATTAGAGGGGCAAAGGTTTAAAAATAATATCAGGAAGTATTACTTTACTGAGAGGGTAGTGGATGTATGGAATATCCTTCCGGCTGAAGTGGTAGAGGTTAACACAGTAAAGGAGTTTAAGCATGCGTGGGATAGGCATAAGGCTATCCTAAGGCCAGGGACTAATGAAAGTATTTAAAAAAATTGGGCAGACTAGATGGGCCGAATGGTTCTTATAAAGCCAGGGACTAATGAAAGTATTTAAAAAAAAGTGGGCAGACTAGATGGGCCGAATGGTTCTTATCTGCCGTCACATTCTATGTTTCTATAACCATAAGGAGCACAAGGAATGCAGATAGGATGTTTCAATACATACATATACTTTATATGCTCCCAGAAGTCAATTTTCTATCCTTTTTTTCCCACTCCAGCTTAAACTCTATGCAGACCACTGTATTCAAGTGGATATTTTAGTTACAGCTTCCCATTGATACTGCACTGTGGTGACATTCTGTCATCAAACTAATATGGTGACCAGGGGTCATGTGACCAAGCTCATGTATGCCTTTCTCACAGTGGGATAAGCTTTACCTTTGATATGGTAATTCAATACCTTTACAGGTCAGGAAAGAGATAACCACTCCCCCCTATCCCCATTCCTTTCTGTTCCTTCTTGGCTGCGCTACTAAGCAGACCCTTAAGTAGACATGGGCTAATTTTTATCATGGTGAACTGTGAGTGGGATCTGGTTATTTTATAAGATTTAGTTGTTATTGTTAGTTAGGTTGTTGTTGCTGTTGTTGTTGTTGTTGGTATAGTTAGTTAGATTGTGTGTCATTATTTGCATGTTGTTGTTGTTTTGTCTCTGAATAAATATTTGTTAAAGTAGACGGACCAGAGTTTATATGTGTATGCGTACATAATAATTTATAGAGTTTGGTAATACACCACATGTGGCGACCATGAATTTTAGACTTCTACAACAAATGTTTGTGAGGCGCAATAACTACCATATTGATACATAATCTAAGAGCAAGAGACTTTATAGCATAGGATTCGTTGTTGAAACAAATATACAAATGTGTTTTGTTGACTGTTTTAAATTTGTGTATTGTGACTGACATATTTTGTTGCAAATTGTAGCATTTATAGGTTTCACTTTGTTTCTGTACAGTTTTAAAGTATTGGTGATAAAAAGGGAAAATTGAATAGTTTCACTGCATTGGAACCTTTGATGTTTTGGCCATTTTAATAGCCCATGTGCTGTATTGTCTCTCTCTTGTTGCAACTAACCAGAATGAAACTTAATCTATTTTAATTGTTTTCTTAGATGTTACATTTTGAGGCTTCCCTGCATTCTAAGTTTAAATAGCAAACATTTTTTGTTGTTGTTATCTTTTGTCTGTTTGAATAATTGAATTCAGGATAGGAGCATAATGTTTGTGCATTATGACTGACAGAACGTATTTTGTTGCAAATTGTAGCATTTATAGTTTAATTTTGTTTCTGCACAGTTTTAAATTATTGGTGATTAAAGGGGAAGATTGAATAGTTGCACTGCATTGGTATTATTGATGTTTCGGCCATTTTTAATAGCCCATGTGCTGTATTGTCTCTCTCCTGTTGCAACTAACTAGAACTAAACTGAATATATTGTAATTGTTTTTGGATGTTACATTTTGTACATTTTGTGGCTTTCATTGCATTCTAAGTTTAAATAGCAATCTGTTTGGTTTTTTTTTTGTTGGTTCTCTTTTGTCTGTTTGAACCATTGAATTCTGGGTAGGAGCATTGTGTTTACATGATAAAGGTATTGGGGCTAATACAGTGTGGTGGCTATTGTTTAGCCAGGTTACCATTTCCATTTTTACACTGGAGTGTGTTTAATAGAAAATGAAAAGTTTGTATTTGAGGTAAATATTATGAAGTAAAGGTGCCTAGATTTTTATATGGTTGGGAATGATCATTGTGCTGAAGTTACAGTCAGGTATTTTTCAGTTCCCATATCTTCCTTTTAAATCATTCTGTTTATTTGTAAACCCCCCACCCCCTCCCCTTAAACAAACAGGGTGGTTTTGTGTTTTGCTATCTGTGGGCATTTCTCGTATTGAGACTGTGACGTTTTTTTCTTAAAAGACAAGAGTTTGTTTGAATAGGTTAATGTAATTAAGTTTTTCAAATGGTCCAATCTCTTTGGAGCCAGTTTCAGTTGTTTTTTTAAATTAATGCCATTGTTAAAAGCTTGTTGTTGTTTTTTTTTTTTTTTTTAGTCTGCTAGTCTATTTCGATTAAAGAGCTCAGTTTTAAAATGTCATTTCTGGGTACTAAGTATTTTTCTGTAGACGTACTAGAGTACTTCAAGAATGACATTGACAAACATGATGGACCATATGAGCTTCCAGAACCAGCAGGCCCCAATTGTGGAAAATATGAAGGTTTCATGGATGTTTTGACACAGATTGTTGCTAATAAAAAGTGCCATATTAAGAAAAGGAAAAGCTTGGTTGTTGCTACAATAAGGGGTTTGGCAAGCATGGTAGTCGAATTGCAGCAAGCTAATTTAGTAACCACTAATAAAATGGAAGATGCTCTTGATAAAAGAGATTGTTTTAAAATAGCTGCCCTAAGAACAAACAAAATGATCGAGGGGTTGGAGAAGGAATTAAAGGAAATAGAACAACAGAGAGATGCATATAGTGCTAAGATCACTGAACTCCAAGACCTAGTCATGGAATATAAAATGAAAATTAAAGAAAACAGAAATAAATGGGATAAGGAGATTCCTAGAGTATGCCCAGACCAGTCGTATTATATATCTGAAAGTAAAGAACCAGTGCTGGGAACAAAACACAAGGGAAATGTGCCAATTGTAAATGGTGTCCCACAAGCCCCTATAATAATAACTGAACATTTTAATGTAAGAGAAATGCCTACTAGCTTCTCTAGACAGACAAGGACTATGTCAATCACAGACAAAGATAATTTCCAGAAATGGTGGGGAAGTATGCCAACTGACGACTTTAACACCTTTACACATTGGTTTATGAGGGGAGCAAATAGAGCAAAAAGAGGAGGTCTTAACTTAGAAGAATGGACAGAACTGTTAGAATATGCTATGGGTCCTTTGGCTAGCAGACTATTTGGATTTAATAACAGTGTGTCTGATCAGGCAGGAAGAATTGCTGCAACAAATTTCTATCTAGTCAGCATAGAGAAAGAAATAGCTAATATTATGATGAGGCCAGCAGATGGTCCTAGAGAGGTAGCTCAAAGGATATTGTTCTGGTATACGCTACGCCAACCTCAACAGCCTCTGGTCTTGGGCTCACCAGAACACATTGCTAAAGTAATGGAAGCCCTTCCCTGGGAGTGTCAAGAATTTGTCAGGCTTTTTGATCCAACACCAGCAGACTTAGAGATTGTACTAACTAGAGCTGACAATTGGTGGATTAAGCATCCTTCCTCAGAACAGGCCTTCTCCGTTTCAGCCATAAGAACATTCAAGGTTGACTCTGGTAGAGATTTAGATGGTAAATGGAGAAGCCAGAGGTGGGATGTACCCGAACAAGAGGGATAATGAGAACTGGACCAAAACAGGACTTTGACAAAAGATGGAGAGATCCACAGAGGGACCATAGGAATAGGGACAGTGCTAAAAGAAGCAATGTAATGGGAGATAATTGGAAAAATAGATGGGAGGGGCCTAAGGTAATCAATAATAATTGGAATAATAATAATACATGGGAGAGGCTAAAAAGGAGAGAGAATAACTGCAAAAATCACAGTTGGCAAGAAAAACAGAGAAACAACAGGAACAGTTATTGGGAGAATAATTGGAGAAGGAACCATAGATGGGATGAGCATCAGACTAATAGACGGAATTGGGATAATTGGAGGAATAAAGAAGGGAATAGAGACTACTGGGACCTAAAGAGACAGACTGAGAGATTGGAGGCAGACATGAAAGCACTTAGGGAACAGATGAGGGAGGGAAATACTGATCAATTGGGGTTCCCCAGTAATTAATAACTCCCATAATATTTGTTGTCCTCTACATCTGTATGTATGTATGTTTGTTTTCTTTTGTTTCTATATTTTATCTGTCTCACCATTATCTCGTAACACTCCAGTTTAAAGAGGACCTTAGTATGTATTGTTATACATATATATATATATATATTTTCATATTAAGGATAAGCCTCTAAATTCATTAATTACAGTCAGGTGGGCCAAATTCCAAATATTTTTTGTTTTTATTAGTTTAGCACGCCTGCACTGCCAGCTATGTTTTTTTTTTTGTTGTTTTTTTTTTTTGATGCTGGATTAATAATTTAAAAAAATCATAGTTTAAGTGAATTGTGGCCAACGTGAGGCTTATATTTGATCACACTGGAGAGATGTGATAGTGTAACTTTCTGTTTACAACCGTAAAAACATTAAAAGCATTTTTTTTTATTTGGTTCCCAACAAATATAGCCTCAAGTTGATTTTTGATTGATCTATAGATTGCACGCTGCCAAACTGTGTCATGGTAGCATTCAGTCTATTTTTTTTTTCTTCTCTCTCTCCATCTTTGATGCTTTTTTTTTTTTTTTTTTTTTTGCTTTTTGTCATTAAGAATATAGGGAAATTAGATTGCCTTGAGTGAAGATGGCATAAAGAATAAAGTGACAATGTATGCTATTTGTTCTATTTGGCTATACGCAGGGGATTAAATAGTTGTGGGTATGAGAATTTGCACCTATGTTCAATTGCGAATACATTTTTCACCCTTACATCTTTCCCACTCACATTCATGTATTGTAATTTTCAGTTAAAACTATGTACATTTTGTGATTATTGCATGTATTCACCAGTAAATTATAAAATAACTAATATGGTTTTGTGTTCAACTCTCCATCAGGTGTGGAGTAAATGTCTAAATTAATCAAAATTTCAGGAGACATTTGTGGGTCTTTTACCTACATCTAAAATGTAAACATAGCCTTAAGACACCACAACCAAATAGATTTTATTAGACAAAACTAGTTAAGCCTTTGACACAAGACAATACGCTGATTACTGTTGTACATTTTTCATTGTCTGTGTTTGATTCAAAGAACATTTTAATTGGAAGGCCCAGAGAGGTGAAGGTAACTGACATGTCCTGTCACAGTTTACTATACAGATGAAGAAGTGCTGGGATTACCAAGACAAACTATTATCATGAAAATGATTACTATTCAGATGAAGAGGTGCTGGGATTACACGTCAAACTATTATCCTGAAAATGGATACTATACAGATGAAGAAGTGCTGAGATTACCAAGTCAAACTATTAACACAGCCCAGAATGAGGATAAAGTAACAGCAAGAAGCAGGAATTTGTGTCATTTCAAGGTGGTCACAGAATGAGTTTCCCCTACACTCATGAACTTGCATGTGCCATTAAACAAACAAACCTCAAGCTTTGTAATGGATTGGCTAAGACAATATTCAAGGAGAATTCATTCTAAAATCACAGCTATCAAGCACACAGATCAGTCACAGTCTTCAGATTCCAGTCCCAGGCTAAACTAAACATCATATTGTGTCATAAACTAGTGATAATTACTGTATGGGGTTGATTGTGTCTGGATTTTACTTTACTTCACATGAACACATTACCATATAATATTAATGAACAACTACCAGGGTTCTTACCAACCCACTAGGGCAGTAGTTAATTTAAAAACGGAACAACTGAAAACAATAGAAATTGGGGGAATGTGCGGTGATGCAACCCCTGTTTGACTATATTCTTTCTCTCACTTTTAAATGTGCTCAACATAAGAGAAAAAAAAGTGAGGGAATGTGGTGACATTCTGTCATCAAACTAATATGGTGACCAGGGGTCATGTGACCAAGCTCATGTATGCCTTTCTCACAGTGGGATAAGCTTTACCTTTGATATGGTAATTCAATACCTTTACAGGTCAGGAAAGAGATAACCACTCCCCCCTATCCCCATTCCTTTCTGTTCCTTGTTGGCTGTGCTACTAAGCAGACCCTTAAGCAGACATGGGCTAATTTTTATCATGGTGAACTGTGAGTGGGATCTGGTGATTTTATAAGATTTAGTTGTTATTGTTAGTTAGGTTGTTGTTGCTGTTGTTGGTATAGTTAGTTAGATTGTGTGTCATTATTTGCATGTTGTTGTTGTTTTGTCTCTGAATAAATATTTGTTAAAGTAGACGGACCAGAGTTTATATGTGTATGCGTACATAATAATTTATAGAGTTTGGTAATACACCACCTGCACTACCTGGCATCTACAGCGACAGTGGCTTGTTGGGTATGTAGGCTTCTTTCTCTAACTGGGATTGATCACTCCTCGAGGGCCCATTCAGTTGGCTCCTGTAGACATAGCTGTCAGTACCATGACTATCGTGGCCGGTTAGCTCAGTTGGTTAGAGCGTGGTGCTAATAACGCCAAGGTCGCGGGTTCGATCCCCGTACGGGCCAGCTAAGTTTTGGTTATCATCTCCAAGGCAAAACTTTCAAATAGCCAGAGAATCATGGGGAACCTTGCTTTTAGACACCGGTAAGGTAATGAAGGTTTTAAACCCTTCAGCAACTTGTAATGGGAGGGAAAGGGGCACTAGAGGGTCCTGCAGTGCCAGGAAACTTGGTTTCTTAGCGCTATAGGGTCTTTAGGTTCCCCCCACCCTCAGGATCCCACTCCCGTTGAAGTGATTAAACACTCGCCTTTCTCCAGTGCCGGGCTCCCTCGGTGCTGGGAAACTCTCCTCCTCCTCCTGACGTCAGCGCTGAATGAGCATGCGCGGCAGGAGCCGCCCATGCATTCAAAGCGCCCATAGGAAAGCATTTTCTTAATGCTTTCCTCTGGACGTCCAGCGTCTTGATTTTCACAGTGAGAAGCGCAGAAGCGTCTCTAGCGGCTGTCAGTGAGACAGCTACTAGAGGCTGGACTAACCCTAGTGTAAACATATCAGTTTACAGCTGCAGGGTTAAAATCTGTGGGACCTGGGACCCAGACCACTTCATTGAGCTGAAGTGGTCTGGGTGACTATAGTGGTCGTTTAAGGACAGAGACAATTGTACAAGTTCTGATCAAAGCAAAACCTGGAATTTGACTATGTGTCTGTTCAACCATAATTCACCTTTTTCATATTAAGTGCACCCACACTTATTATAGATATTTTTTTTCAGGAGAAGCAGGGCTTTCATTTCACATCAAATATTTCTATCTGGAACTATTTAATATGAATAAAATCTAAAACAAAGTTTAAGAAATGTTATATTTTTTTAGTTCTGCATGGCATTTTAACTGTGAATATCATAATACTGTTAGCTTTTATTGCAGTAAAATACACATATTTGTATTCAGCAATGTCTCATGAGTACTCCCATGTACAGGAACTAAAAGGAGAGCTGGGAGAGGAAAATAATGTCTGGTCTCTGAGCAGGATGGGCACCAACCCTATATGTAAGCGACAAAAAAAGGAAACAAGCTTTGCCCAGACCAAAGTGTACTGAAAACTGCTTTAAAAATTAACTTTTAAGAACTATCATTTAAAATCAGTCATAATGAGGAAGTGAGTGGGAATTGTACAGACTCCCTTAAACAGAGGTACCTTAATAGGTGCAAAATAAAGCACAATGTTGTCTAAAGCAACTATGTTGCAACGTGCTTTATAAAAAGAGAGAATTGTTGCTCTTGCTGGCAGAGACAGCTTCACTGTAGTGAAATGATTAAGCACACAGAGATAAATCTTTCTGCTGCTGATAGAGACCTGTGAATATGTGTCTCGTGCAGCAAAAAGGCGAGTTGGTCAAAAAATGATGCAGACTCCCTTAGAAGGGAGCTTTGTGAGTGCAAGGATACAATACTGTGCTGTCTAAAGCCACAGTGTTGTTATGTAACAGGTGTTGCTAATGCTAGCAGAGAATGAAAAATATGTGTCTCATGCAGCTACACGTTAGTGAAGAACATTTAGCACCTCTGAATGTATGTCTCATGCAGCCCACTTGTCACTGCAAATACTGTGCTGTCTAAAGCCACAGTATTGTTGCTAGTACCTGTTACTGGCAGAGACAATGCACAAGTTGTCAGCTTGTTCAGCATAAGGTTCTATATAGATAGTTGCCGTCTGGGAGGAGTTGGACTGATCGGTCTGAGCGGGAAAAACCCTAATCTGAGCCTTCAAGGGCACCTGAGTAGAATAATACACTTAAACTATCTATACTATGTGCATGCCTATAGTGCATAGAATTCTATAGTAAGATCGTTGGTAATATGCTATTACTATAGTGCACATAACACTGAATCTAGCCTGGTAAGGTGAAGTGAAATCCTTCCTGTCAGCCCTCTATGGATCATGAGTCAAATGATGTTCACATATGGCAGTCCGAGAGTGCGAGTGTACCCCGAAGCGCGTTTCGCCAGCATGGGCGGCTCTTCAGGGTTTTTTAAGCCAATGGTTTTACAGTGTTTCCTCTCACTGTCACACATTTGTCCTTGCACAATCTGAAGTCGGTCGTAACTTTTCCAGAGGCGGGTTCGCACAAAGTTGGCCAAAGAAGTACGTTTATGGAGGTTGGCGGGCCCCTTCTTATAAATTCCACTTGAGGGTTTATGTATTTCCCACTTAGGTGTAGTCCCAAAAAGGAAAGTTCAGGCCTTCTTTGAGCCGTGTCCTTTGGTAGTGGTGCTGACCTTGTGGGGCTAGCAAATACGTAATCCACAGGTGGTCTTCTTCACGGATAATCTAGCAGTTGTGCACTCGGAACTGTCTTTCAGCAGCTTCAAGGCCGGTGGTGAGTTTTCTGTGGGGCTTTGTTCACTTGTGTATGGAGTTAAATGTCTCTTTCCGGGTGCAGCATGTCCCTGGTTACCTTAATGCAATTGCAGACTCTCTCTCTCGTTTTCCGTGGGAGCGGTTCAGGCAGGCAGCACCGGAGGGCCTGCCCTGTCTGGAAGTGATGTGGAAGCTTAGGATGTCATGCTTGCAGGATGGGTGAGGTCTTCGCTATCTCCTGCTACATGGAAGGCGTATGAGAGGGTCTGGCAGGATTGGTACCGACTGGTGGCGCAGGTAGGGTCAATTAAGGGGTATTGCTATTTACTGACTAATCTGGCTCAGGAGGGATGTATTAACAAGTGCATGTCAGCACTAGCCTTAAACCATATGTTTTAGTTTTAATATGTTTTGGATCATTGTCCGCGTTAACGCACCTATTTTATTACTGGTTTTGCAGGATAATTATTTTAATAAATTGTCTGCAGCTTTATCTTATACCCATAATCGGTGTTGTGTTTTATTTACTATACCAAGCTTTGTATTTGCTAGAGCAAGCTTAAACATTGCAGGTACAACCTGGAAATGTAGTGTTGAGGAAAGTGTGGACAAAGGACGACACTGGCGTTCACATGGTTAACAGCTGCAGGACGCAACAGTTGCTCAAAGAATTCATGTAACAGCATATCAGCTCGGGGCGTACCTAATTTACATACCCACAATGCTTTGCAAAACAAAATGGCCATTTTTATTTACGTATTCAAATAATGCTAAGTTTTTTTTTTTGTCATTCTTTCTTTTATTGGGGTACTGGGGTGTAGTGTACAAAAAAATAAAGGGAGGGTGCAATAGTAGATAGGCGCATATTACATTTGTGTAGTATTACGAAAGCACTCTTGAAATGAATAGCCTCTTTGAACTTTTTTGGAAAACAAGCAATGCAGTCTACAAACAGGAAATGTAGTTTTGAGGGATGTGTGGACAAAGTACGACCCCAGCAATCACATGGTTAACAGCTGCAGGGCTCAACAGTTAGACAAAGCATGCAGTCAACAGCATGTCAGCTGGGTACGTGCCTAATTTACATACCCACAATGCATTGCAAGGCATGATGGCCATGTTCAATTAGCTACTAAATTAATAACAGTTTTTAAGAGGCAATACCGTACACGGTATGTTTTTTATTTAACCCCTTTTAAGGACACAACTTCTGGAATAAAAGGGAATCATGACGGAATATATCCGTCATGTGTCCTTAAGGCGGTAATAATTATACTGGATTCTCCATGTTGCAGTTTATTGTAGTATTGCTCTCCATATGTTTAGAAGCACATGTCTGAAACTGATGTGCTACTGTGACTTTTTGGTTGCATACTCTGGTTTCTCTTCAGACCGAATAAATCTTTCGCCTTTTACTAAAGATTTCCGTGGAGAGGAACAACCATGAGTTTCACTCAATTTTTTGAGGCCTGACCTGCGTCAGGTTAAATAATTGTTTAATAAAAGAGACCATTATAGTAATTAGAACAAATCTTTTGCTGTTCTGAATATATCATTGCCTTCTACGGCCGAAAGGTCTCTAAAGTGTAAAGGCGATATGTGTATGGACAAGATAATGGCCATTATTTGTCACATCTTAAGTACATCTTTCTAAAATGAGATTCTTGTCCCTTATGTCTGCTCACTCGCCTTCCTTTCTTTTTATCCTTTCTTTGTCTTGGTCTTCCAATATCTTTTCTTCTATTTTTAGCTTTCTTCATGAGCTCTGGAACAGACTAGCTTCTAATATAGGGGGCCCCCACCCACCCCCTTATCCGAATAGCCCGAATTTTGTCCAAATTCACATTCGGACCGAAACGAATTGCACATGTCTAACAAATAGTGATAATAATAGTAGAATAAATAAAGATAGTAACTGTAGTATAAAATGATATGGTCTGGTTCTTCCTGGAAGGGACACTACATGTGTAATAGAAACATGAAAGGATAAGTAAACTATCCAAAAAGAATCCGATACAAATACGTGGATACAATGTTGCTAATCCACCACTAGATGTCACTCAATAGCCGTATAAAGTCCTGTAGGAAATTGCAACATAGTAGCTGAAATTCTACAAGATATTATAGTTTCCTATTTTCATGTAGAGTGATTCCCCAGGCTATAGTATGAATCTAGGAGTCAAAAAAATATATAAATCTTGGGCAACAGGGAAGGTGCCAATTGGTCCCTATTATAGTCTAACAATTAGCCAAATAGCTAGTCCCTACGTATTTGTCAGCCGGCACATGTCCCCTCCATGCTCTGAGCCCAATAATCAAGTAGTGCAAGATTAGTTTCAATAAATAACCCTATGCCCAACCATATAAAGAGGGATTGAGAAACCCTATTGGAGAAAGCCAGAGTAAGGTATAGGCATCCCCAACTCCGAAGGCTGGTGTCAAAAGTTAAAGTACAGTCTAAGAGCCTCCTGGTTCGGGAGATACACCAGAAAGCCCCCTTCCAGTTTGTCCAGTTCTTGTAACAATGATTATGCAAATTGTGTTAGTTGTTAAATGTCAGTTCTTGCAAATGGCCCAACAGTACATAAAGTAATATGTCCTATTGTGTTTTACACCCCACCTCCTATAGACTGTAAGCTCGTTTGAGTAGGGTCATCTTCAACCTATGGTTCTTGTAAGTTTTCTTGTAATTGTCCTCTTTATAGGTAAATCCCCCCTCTTATAATATTGTAAAGCTCTACGGAATCTGTTGGCGCTATATAAATGGCAATAATAATAATAATAATAATTTGTTTCTTAGTTATAAACAGTAAATGTAGTTTTGAGGGTTTAGACAAAGCGCAACCCCAGCACTCACATGGTTAACAGCTGCAGGGCTCAACAGTTAGACAAAGCATGCAACTGTTTTGCGAGCTGGGGGCGTGCCTAATTTACATACCCATATTGCATTGCAAAAAATAATGGCCATTTTTATGTACTTGTTAAAATAATGATAAGCTTTTAATACATATTATGATGTGTGTTCATTTAATAATTAATCATACCGGATTCTCCAAGCTACCTTCTCTCTAAATGCGTAAGGATTCTCTCTATATGCTTAAGAGGACATTTGTGAACCCGCTCTGCTACTCCGGTAGGCATTTGGCATACTCTGGTTTCTCTTCAGACCGAATAAATCTTTCGCCTTTTACTAAAGATTTCCGTGGAGAGGAACAACCATGAGTTTCACTCAATTTTTTGAGGCCTGAGTAATGTCAGGCTACATTAAGTGGTAAAATGTCAGATTTAAGTAACAAGTGAAACAGAGCATCCATTGAAATGATTACATTATCAATTAAATCTTAGTGCAAAATAAATCAAATATAAATATGCGACTAAATATTTGTTTAATAGTATCATTCTTTCATCCGTGTCATCATGCCTATAATTTCACTTTCCTAAGACACTGTCAATAATTGCCAGAGACAAAGTAAAGTCATTAAAAAAGAATTTCAAATATTTTCAGTATTTGTTCTGGAGATAATTCTGTGTCCAAAATTTGCCTGTGAACCCACACAAGTAAAACATTAAAATATGCATAATAATATAAAACCACACGTCAATTACCTTCAATAATGGCAATTATTTTTACTCACTGAATTTAAATTAACATTAAATCTTAATTAAAGCATCTACCAGCATGCTCTCCTCTCTTTGAATATTTGCATACGTTAAATAACTACATATCCCTGCATGCTCTTGTTTCTTGAATTCTGTGCACTACGATGAACTACACATCCCAGCATGCACTACTTTCGGGTACACTCAAAATATACCGAGCATTTTTTCTCATTCTGGAATCGGACAGACTCAACAGATAGACAAAGCATGTGTTTAACACCATGCTAGCTGGGGGCGTGCCTAATTTACATACCCACAATGCTTTGCAAAAAATAATGCCCATTTTTATGTACTTGTTAAAATAATGATAAGCTTTTAATACATACTATGATGTGTGTTCATTTAATAATTAATCATACCGGATTCTCCAAGCTACCTTCTCTCTAAATGATTAAGGATTTTCTCTATATGCTTAAGAGGACATTTGTGAACCCGCTCTGCTACTCCGGTTGCCATTTGGCATACTCTGGTTTCTCTTCAGACCGAATAAATCTTTCGCCTTTTACTAAAGATTTCCGTGGAGAGGAACAACCATGAGTTTCACTCAATTTTTTGAGGCCTGAGTAATGTCAGGCTACAATAAGTGGTAAAATGTCAGATTTAAGTAACAAGTGAAACAAAGCATCTCATTGAAATGGTTACATTATCAATTAAATCTTAGTGCAAAATAAATCAAATATAAATATGCGACTAAATATTTGTTTAATAGTATCATTCTTTCATCCGTGTGATCATACCTATAATTTCACTTTCCTAAGACACTGTCAATAATTGCCAGAGACAAAGTAAAGTCATTAAAAAAGAATTTCATATATTTTCAGTATTTGCTCTGGAGATACTTCTGTGTCCAAAATTTGCCTGTGAACCCACACAAGTAAAACATTAAAATATGCATAATAAGGGGGCGGAGTCTGGTTGCCGAGCGGACCAGACGTGTGTCGTGCTGGCTCCTGCATTTGGCACCGATTAATCAACGAAACTGTCTAATTCAAGGCAAAATACCAGGTCAGCTGGGCATGATCTAAGCAGAGGGAGTCCCGGTGGCCTTCTGGATACCACACAAGCGACTATTACACAGATAACTGGATTCAGAGATTTGAGGCCTACTCGTGACAGAGAGGGGGAGAGGCGGCCGCTCTCCTCGTTCTTCAGCTACCCGTGGGACCCCACAATACTGCTTTTGATCCTCCCTTCCCCCCTCCCCCCCAGGACTGGTGGGGGTTATCCCGGTCCCCACTGGAGAACCCTCTGATTCACTCTAGTGGACTTTAACAAGCACCAGCAACGCCGGTGACTGCAGCCTGCCAGGCAAGATGACTGCCTTCCAAGTGGATACCCCCACACAAGCTCCCCGCCAGGTGCCTATGGATGCAGAGCCATGGCTGATAGCATTTGACAGAATCTGTGCCCAATTCTGGGCCAAGATGGCAAGGAGACAAGCATATACCTTACCCAGGGATCCACACGTTCAGGCTCAGCTCAGGCCTACGGGCTGCAGAGATCAAAGGAAGCACCTGAAGCGCACCTCACGCAGAGTCCAGACAGGGAAGAAGTTGCCTCCGGGCAGACCACCAAAGCGGCAACGCCGACAGCCCAACAAGCCACTCCATGGTAGCATCAGAAGACGGCACTCTGGTTGGCACAGTAGCTCCATGCGCAGATCGCGCCATTTGAGGGTTCCCGCTCAGAGGGGTCGGCCACATGCACCGCAGAGACCCAGAAGCCACGTGCCTGGTGATGATCTGTACCGGAGCCCGAGCAGAACAACACGAGAGTGCAGCGGTACCTGTGACTGGGAGGGCACCCACACGGGGCTAAACAGACTCTGGCTGTTATGTATCTGCAGCCTCCCATCTCTTGGCATCGGCTAGGCAGCCCCCAAAGACACACACAACACGCATACAATGCTTGCGGTACCCACATATTGAAATGGCAAGCAACCCAGTGGTTATTTTTTTTAATTTTATTTTATTATCTCCTGCTATACAGGTAGACCCTCTTCTTATATTTAAAGCTTACTAGTAATGTTAATTTAGGCAGTGCCGCCGGGCAAACGACCTTGGGTACACTCCCATGCTGTCCTCCGCAGACTACCCTCTCCCTGTTCAGCATGTTACACAGGGAACTACCTAATTTCTAGCCTGTCTCGTTAATATTCTGTTATACCACACACAGTCAGACACCAAGCCTAACATAAGCCTACTAGCCTCCTTTCTGACTAACACTAAAGTGTGATGTCCTACAAAATATATAAAATGTGCATACCCACAGCCACACTGTTTTAAATTCTGTGTAAATCTTATGTGTGCTGTTGCTGTTGTGGCAAGACATGCTTGTACTGTTTTATGTGCACGACAAAAATAAAGAATTAAAAAAAATATGCATAATAATATAAAACCACACGTCAATTACCTTCAATAATGGCAATTATTTTTACTCACTAAATTTAAATTAACAATAAATCTTAATTAAAGCATCTACCAGCATGCTCTCCTCTCTTTGAATATTTGCATACGTAGAATAACTACATATCCCTGCATGCTCTTGTTTCTTGAAATCTGTGCACTAACATGATGAACTACACATCCCAGCATGCACTACTTCCGGGTACACTCAAAATACACCGAGCATTTATTCTCATTCTGGACAGACTCAACAGATAGACAAAGCATGTGCTTAACACCATGCTAGCTGGGGGCGTGCCTAATTTACATACCCACAATGCTTTGCAAAAAATAATGCCCATTTTCATCTATGTAGTAAAATAATGATAATCTTTTCATACATATTATGTTGTGTGCAAGTTTATGTGATAATTAATTATGCCGGATTCTCCGAGCTACGTCTTAACTAAGGATTTCTCTATATGCTTAAGAGGACATTTATGAACCCGGTCTGCGACTGAGATTTAAGTTTATCATACTCTGGTTTCTCTTCAGACCGAATAAATCTTTCGCCTTTTACTAAAGATTTCCGTGGAGAGGAACAACCATGAGTTTCACTCAATTTTTAGAGGCCTGACACGTATCAGGCTACATAACAAATGTATAAAATCAGATTTAAATAACAAACTAAACAATGGAATCAGTTTCAATGGTAATGTTACCAACTAAATTCTAGGGCAAAAAATAAAATGTACATGCATGATAAAATATTACAGTATTGTTTTAAAGTGTCATTTGTTCATCCATATAATCCTACCAGTAAGTTCAGTTTCCAGAGACAAAATAAAGTCATTAATTAGAAATGTCACATATTTCTCAGAATTTAATCTGGAGATTATTTTATGTCCAAGATGTTAAAATTGTAGTGTTACAGAGCAATAGTAGCAATAGTAAAAATCTCCCAGCATGCTTAACTGTCATGGAATCAGGGCACATACAAACTGACAGGCGTCAAATGTTTGGGTATCAGCAAGTACCATTACGTTCTGTAGACAGGGGACTGCAAATCAGGAATAACACAATACATGTTTAGAGACAAGGCAAAGTAATATTCTAAAAGTAAAAACCCTTGTTTTTTTTGCATTATATGAGTTTATGAGCATTTATTTCTTAAACCAAATATTAAAAAAAAGTAATTCTAAGTGAATCTTACATTAGACTAACAATAAATCAATCTTGTTGAAAAATAGTTAAATATATTTTTATTGTTGTACATGCAATTTCAGTCTCCTTAGAGACTGTCAAAAATTGCCATTGCTGACTATATTTCAAGTCATCATGGCGGGGTATTGGTAAAAGTTTTCAATTAGCAATAATCACGCCTCGGATAAACCTCATTGGCTACGATACTGCCACTGCGCAAAGCTAACTCATATGATCAAAGTGCACAGTCAACATTCAGAAAACTCTCATTTGCGTTGTGGAGAGACATGTGTGCATGCTAGGTCTGTGCTATGCATTCTGGGAGGCAGTATGGTAATTACACTGCGAATAGGCTACCAATCCTCAGTCTGTTCCCAGGAGACTGAATTAGAGACAAATTGTAAATCGGATATTTCTCTTAGCTTCCTATCTGATGAGGTGACCAAGGACTGAGGTAAGCAAAATAAGTTTTATTTTAACCCTTTCTGCACTACGGGGAGGTGGGGAGGTGGGGAGGTGCAAGGGAGGGGAAGCTATAGTGCCAGGAAAAAAACCTTTAAGTAAGATTCCTGGCTCTCATACCCAGAGGGCTTGGAGGCGTGGCTTGAAGCTATTAATCGTTTAATATTAGATTTCGGCAATTCGTACTGCAGGCACTATAACAACTTCAATAAGATGAAGTTCTGTAAGTTCAATAAGATGAAGTTGTTAAAGTGCCGGTAGTGTCCCTTTAAAGGACTGATTTCTCTTTAAATAAGTCCTTTTATAAAGTAAGAAAGCAGGGACACTCTTACTGCCTAAAGCTTTTGTACCTACCTGATCTAGCAGCTTCTTATCCCTATTATAAATGTTGCAGTACTGTTTATGGACTGTGTTACATTGTACAGCACCCACTTTGTGCTTGAACACAGGAAATTCAGAAATTCAGAGTGTTATAAAAGCCTATGGACATTACAGCAAATATGCTTCCCACTGTCTTACGCGGTGTATTTATTATCTAACATAGAAGGACAGAAAACAGGACTGGGAACAAGTTTTAAGTGATCAGTAAACAGTTTAAATAGAACATTTTAGAACAGATCGGTAGCAAACTTTAATTTCTGGCGAAATCGAGATTCTTGAAAGAATTTGGAAGTGAACGGGTTAATTCACCCCATGTGTGAGAGTTTGATCCAACGCACCGGGGGACACAGGGGATTGAAATTTACTCTGTAATACTCACTAAACCAGAGTTAAAATGAGTACTTAATATAGATAATAAGTACTCTCCCTCCCCCCGCTGGATGTTAGGAAGCAGACACAAACCTTTTCAGTATGTGTACATTTAGTAAGAAATCAGACAATGTTTTAAATGGAATGCAATACATACAGCTACCAACAGATGACGTAAATACTGATAGATTTCAGAACATACACTTTGCAGCCAACAGATGGCGCATGACTGACAAATGATTACACACGACAAAAAAAGCCAAGAAATAACGCACACACTAATTAAAACATAGATAACAAATGAGACAATTTCAAAAACACTTTAGAGCATACCAGCTCCTGACGAGATATCTTTGTTAACCCCTTCAGGACGGAGTCAATAGTGCACGTTCTGATCAAAACAAAACGTAAACAAAAACTGGAATTTGCGCTATATGTCTGTTCACCCGTAGTTCCCCTCTTTCATATTAAATGCACCCACACTTATTATATATCATTTTGTTCAGGAGAAACAGGGCTTTCATTTCATATAAAATATTTGTATTTGAAACAATTTATTATGAATAAAATTAAAAAAAACTGTGAGAAATTTGATTTTTTTTTTTAAATTTGTAGTTCCGCCTCACATTTTAGCTGTAAATGTCATAATACTGTTAGGTTTTACGGCAACAAAATGCACATATTTGTAATCAGCGATGTCTCACGAGTACAACAGTACCCCCCATTAACAGGTTTTATGGTGTTTTGGAAAGTTACAGGGTCAAATATAGAACGTTCCATTTTCAAATTGAAATTTGCCAGATTAGTAATGTTACCTTTGAGACGGTGTGGTAGCCCAGGAATGAGAATTACCCCCATAATGGCATACCATTTGAAAAAGTAGACAACCCAAGGTATTGAACATGGGGTATGTTTAGTTTTTTTTAGTAGCCACTTAGTCACAAACACTGGCCAAAGTTAGCGTTCATATTTGTTTTTGTGTGAAAAAAGCAAAAAACTAATATTTGGCCAGTGTTTGTGACTAAGTGGCTACTAAAAATGACTGGACATACCCCATTTGCAATACCTTGGGTTGTCTACTTTTGCAAATGGTATGCCATCATGGGGGTAATTCTTATTCCTGGGCTACCATACGGTCTCAAAGGCAACATAACTAATCTGGCAAATTTCAATGTCAAAAAAATGAAATGCAAGCCTTATATGTGACTCTCTAACTTTCCAAAACACCATAAAACCTGTACATGTGGGGTACTGTTATTCTCGGGAGATTTCACTAAACACAAATATTAGTGTTTTAAAACAGTAAAACATATTACAACAATAATATAGTCCATAAAAGTGCCGTTTGTTTGTAAAAAATGCAAAAAAACTTCACTTTTACTTAAAATATCATCGTTGTAATACAATTTACCAGTTTTAAACACTAATATTTGAGTTCAGCGAAGTCTCCCGAGTAAAACAGTACCCCCTATGTACAGGTTTTATGGTGTCTTGGAGAGTTACAGGGTCTAATATAGTGCATGCGAATTAAATTCTCTGCACTTTCTCCCTGTGTTGTCAGGCATGTCAATCAAATTTTAATTAATCAAATGACATAATTATGTTAAAAAATTACTTAAATATACACGTAGAATTTTAATATATATGCATTTATAGGTATATAAATTCTACGTGTATACTAATGTAATCTTTTATGTAATTATATGTATTTATCTCTCTATATATATTTGCGGTTATTTGTATTTTATATATAGATAGATATATATAGAATGTCATTCTAAGTGTATTCTGTTTCCAATATATATATATTAATAACAAAATACAGTTAGAATGAAATTACATATGAATATATAATTTATTTTATATTTTGTTTCAATATTTTATTTATTTATTTAATTATTTTATTTATTTATTATTGTAATTATGCGTATATATATAATATATATATGTAGATCTATTATATATATAATATATATACATATTATATATATGTAACGTCATTCTAAGTGTATTTTAATATTAATATATATACTAATATTAATATTAAAATACATTACGTATGACGTTACATATATATAATATGTATATATATTATATATATAATATATATACATATTATATATATATAAAAAGCCATTTAATTTATTTTATAACATTTTTATATTTATTTTTTTACACTACCTACCAGCAGGGGGACTGTCTAATATTTTAAACAGTACCCTTGCTGGCAGATCCATAGCCAGCTATAGGGGGCCATGTGATCGCTCTTTGAGAGCGATCACATGGCCCCCGGGGGCCTCATTTGCCGGAGGGGGGCTGCCTGGGCTCTCAGACAGCCCCCCAGAAGAGGATCGCGGCGGAGGTGAGTACACCTCTGCTCCTGGGGCTGCAAGCCATTACGGCGTTCTATGCCGCCGCAACGGCTTTAAAGCCCATTAAAGCCGCGACGGCATAGAACGCCGTAACGGCGTTAAGGGGTTAAGATAGTTGTAATAATATTTATTATAGATGCTTGCTTACGTAATCTATTCATTGACAGAGTATGTAGTAACCACTCAGCTTGTGTTCTCTCCCTCCTACTCTCCAATTAAGGAAATAGGAACAGTCATCAACAGCAACCAGCAGCTACAATAAAGCAGCACTGGGAGCCCACATCACGCTCAGGAGAAAACACTCAAGCTCTTCCTCGTGGGTACTGAGTTTGGACACTTTAGAGCACATTTCACCAGTTACAAACTATAGAAATGATCCCTGAAAGTATAGTCTTAATGAACCTTTACTACAAGCAAAGAACAGGCTGCCAAAGGTTTCTATTACACATGTGGTGACATTCCGTACATTTCACATTTACACAAACATAAACAATATTATCAAACAAAATTTTTAAAAAATAATTCCTGAAGTTTCATAGGATTGCAATGCTTTTAAATAAAATTGACAAGATTGTTGGTGTGAAATAACAATGGCTTATTTTGCATACAACACGCCCACTAGCCAATGAGTCACAGCTTTCAGTTTGCAGGATTCTCCCAAAACTCCCACACTGCTCCCATACACACAGCCACATTCTATAACAGCGACTATCCTTCCCAATATCTTACTCAGTGTAATTATTATTATTCAGCATAAGACAAGGACAGTAAACAGGACTGTGGAAACAATTTTGTATTGATCAGTAAACAGTTTCAATGAAAATTTTTAGAACAGATCTGTACCAAAGTAAGTGTCAACTCGGGATGGAAGAGGTGCAGTATATAGGACACCGGGTGGGGTGCAAAAACTGGAACCGGCCAAGATAGAGGCAGTCGCTAGCTGGCCCAGTTCCCGCACCAAAACCCAAGTGCCTGCCTTCCTAGGGACTGCGGGGTCCTACAGGAAATTTGTCCCCAATTATAGCGCCATTGCTAAACCCCTCACCAACCTGACCCGCAAGAACCTGCCCCGACAGGTAGCTTGGACCCCAGAGTGAGAGCAGGCATTCCAAGCTCTCAAGGACACCCTGGTAAAAGCCCCTGTGCTGGCTGCCTCAATCACAGGAAAAGTTTTCTCGTCCACACAGATGCCTCTATGTTCGGACTGGGAGCAGTACTGAGCCAGGTCGGGGACGATGGCAGTTACCTCAGCAGGAAGCTCTTACCCAGGAGGTAAGCTACGCCGCCATCGAAAAGAAGTGCCTGGCGTTGGTGTGGGCACTCAAAAAACTGCTGCCGTACTTGTATGGACAGCAATTTACCCTGCTCACGGATCACAACCCGTTGGTGTGGCTTAACCGGGTCTTTGGGGAGAATGCCAGGTTTTTACGGTGGAGCCTGGCCCTGCAGCCGTATGACATTGCCATTAACTACAGACCCGGTAAGCAGAATGGCAATGCCGATGACCTGTCCAGGAAAATCGCCCTGGACAAGTGATCCATGGGTGCTTTCCCCGGACATCAACAGGTTGATCCGCTGGGATCCACCTGGATGCCGACTAGTGGTTAAGGGGGAGCTTTGTAGCGGGATCACCACTAAACCGTAAAGTGTGGTAGTGTATTTGCCTATGTTCCCCATGTATTCGTGATTACTTGTGTGTTTTACCTTCTCCCCGTTCGGGAGACTGCGTACGAACACAGCCCGTTCGTCTCACGAACGGGGACCACCCCAATACCCCATTTAGAATTTTTATTTAGAATGTTCACACCTCGCTAACGACTTGTGGAAACCACAAATTGCAAGGGAAGCTTTGGCGTGTGCCGACCCGTTCGTTAGACGAACGCCATCCAAGGGAGCACTCGCAGATTGGTTCTCACCTCGTTCGGCTCCCAAAAGAGGACCTCCCCAGCGACCCTTGGAGTGTTCACACTAATCAATTAGAATGTTGGCAACTTGTAATATAAGTGTGAAACCGCAAGGGAAGTAATTAATGAGTGCTTCCCTGGGTGGCCGCCATTCGTATAGATGAACGCCGGTCAGGGGGAGCATTCGTGTACGGAAAGGAGGCGCTTCCCTTGCTTGGTTTCACCCAGGTACCCCGTGAACAGAGGCTGTTCATGCTGGTTACCATTCTGGGGGTCCCTGAGATTGATGGGGACACTCTGTGTGGACAATGGCGGTTTGGCGGGCTTTCTGTACCTGGGAGCCCAGGAGGCGGGAATCTTTCACACGCACAGGCCCTTGGGAAGGGACATGGTGTGGCAGGAACAGGGGACAAAGGGACTAGGGACCCGGATCCAATATACGACCCCTGGGAGGGGAAGGACAAAGGGAGGGGACATTGTCTTTTACCTGTTTTCCACCCCCTTGCATGGGGAGAGTATAAAGCCGAGTGTGGCCAATAAAGCTTGTTGTTGTACCCCGGGAACTGTGTGTCGTCTAGTTACTGGGGGAAAATGGGTCTGGTCAATAATTAATAGCGGAGGTAACCAGCCGGGTTACCCAGGGTCTGTTACACTAACATACTCTGCTTTCTTGCCTTTTACTAAAGATTTCTGTGGAAAGGAGCAGCTTTTATGAAATCTGACAAAGGTCAGGCTATATAATTGTTTTTAAAAAATTGTTTTTAAAAAAAAATTATTTTATGGTTGTTATAATGCCCGAAAGAATTATTTGTGTAAATCTGGCTACGTATTTGCACTCCTACTCCAAAGCAAAAGTGTCTCTAAACGTCAAAAACAATGTGTGTGTGGCTCACTTAACAGCCATTATTCAACACTTCTCAAGTTCATTGTACAACGAGCTCTGGAATAGACTAGCTTCAGGTTGACCAAATAGTTAGCCATTCTCTTCACTTATGTTTTTTGCTTTAACTTTTATTTTTATTTGGGTGCTATTAGCATTTTTTTCAAGTGGGCATTGTTCTTCTCTGTATGTTACTTGGTATTCTGGTAAGACAACAAAAATATATGCTATATTTCTAATGTTTCCTCTTTTTTCGAAAGTCATATAATAGCACTTTCCTGCTAGTGTTGAGAGTGATATAATTTAAAAAAAAAAACCATCAAATAATTATTGAAAACTACTATTCCCTGACCGGGAATCGAACCCGGGCCGCGGCGGTGAGAGCGCCGAATCCTAACCACTAGACCACCAGGGAAAGATGCAAAATGTCAATTAACGTAAATGTAAATTGAAAGACATGAACCACCTTCAATCTCAGAAATAACAGTAAATTCAATCCACATAGGAATTCCTTATAGCCTTAGAACTTAATATAAAATATGTGGAAACTATACAGTATGAGATTACTAACATGCATTTCTTTAGTCACCCATTTATTGGCTCATGTAAATTCTGTATTGTCATACTACATAAGACAACATCTATAATCAAAGTACTGAAGTGTGGCTCAGTGGCAAGACAGCAGGCCAGGGACACAGAAGGATCCAGGTTCAGTAAAGCACCTTTGGTATGGCCCTGCCTGGATGTCACAGTGACAATTACATTAATGTCCCTTTTACCTGGACTGACTTACACTGAACAAAAGGTATTGTACGAAACTGGTTCGTGGATTGCAGGATAACACTTACAAGGAAAGGTTACAGGAACTTAACATGTATAACTTGGAGGAAAGACGTGACAGGGGGGATATGATAGAAACATTTAAATACATAAAGGGAATCAACACAGTAATGGAAGAGACTATATTTATAAGAAGAAAAACTACCACAACAAGAGGACATAGTCTTAAATTAGAGGGGCAAAGGTTTAAAAATAATATCAGGAAGTATTACTTTACTGAGAGGGTAGTGGATGTATGGAATATCCTTCCGGCTGAAGTGGTAGAGGTTAACACAGTAAAGGAGTTTAAGCATGCGTGGGATAGGCATAAGGCTATCCTAAGGCCAGGGACTAATGAAAGTATTTAAAAAAATTGGGCAGACTAGATGGGCCGAATGGTTCTTATAAAGCCAGGGACTAATGAAAGTATTTAAAAAAAAGTGGGCAGACTAGATGGGCCGAATGGTTCTTATCTGCCGTCACATTCTATGTTTCTATAACCATAAGGAGCACAAGGAATGCAGATAGGATGTTTCAATACATACATATACTTTATATGCTCCCAGAAGTCAATTTTCTATCCTTTTTTTCCCACTCCAGCTTAAACTCTATGCAGACCACTGTATTCAAGTGGATATTTTAGTTACAGCTTCCCATTGATACTGCACTGTGGTGACATTCTGTCATCAAACTAATATGGTGACCAGGGGTCATGTGACCAAGCTCATGTATGCCTTTCTCACAGTGGGATAAGCTTTACCTTTGATATGGTAATTCAATACCTTTACAGGTCAGGAAAGAGATAACCACCCCCCCCTATCCCCATTCCTTTCTGTTCCTTCTTGGCTGCGCTACTAAGCAGACCCTTAAGTAGACATGGGCTAATTTTTATCATGGTGAACTGTGAGTGGGATCTGGTTATTTTATAAGATTTAGTTGTTATTGTTAGTTAGGTTGTTGTTGCTGTTGTTGTTGTTGTTGGTATAGTTAGTTAGATTGTGTGTCATTATTTGCATGTTGTTGTTGTTTTGTCTCTGAATAAATATTTGTTAAAGTAGACGGACCAGAGTTTATATGTGTATGCGTACATAATAATTTATAGAGTTTGGTAATACACCACATGTGGCGACCATGAATTTTAGACTTCTACAACAAATGTTTGTGAGGCGCAATAACTACCATATTGATACATAATCTAAGAGCAAGAGACTTTATAGCATAGGATTCGTTGTTGAAACAAATATACAAATGTGTTTTGTTGACTGTTTTAAATTTGTGTATTGTGACTGACATATTTTGTTGCAAATTGTAGCATTTATAGGTTTCACTTTGTTTCTGTACAGTTTTAAAGTATTGGTGATAAAAAGGGAAAATTGAATAGTTTCACTGCATTGGAACCTTTGATGTTTTGGCCATTTTAATAGCCCATGTGCTGTATTGTCTCTCTCTTGTTGCAACTAACCAGAATGAAACTTAATCTATTTTAATTGTTTTCTTAGATGTTACATTTTGAGGCTTCCCTGCATTCTAAGTTTAAATAGCAAACATTTTTTGTTGTTGTTATCTTTTGTCTGTTTGAATAATTGAATTCAGGATAGGAGCATAATGTTTGTGCATTATGACTGACAGAACGTATTTTGTTGCAAATTGTAGCATTTATAGTTTAATTTTGTTTCTGCACAGTTTTAAATTATTGGTGATTAAAGGGGAAGATTGAATAGTTGCACTGCATTGGTATTATTGATGTTTCGGCCATTTTTAATAGCCCATGTGCTGTATTGTCTCTCTCCTGTTGCAACTAACTAGAACTAACCTGAATATATTGTAATTGTTTTTGGATGTTACATTTTGTACATTTTGTGGCTTTC